>NC_012874.2:38952317-38980528 GCF_000003195.3 Sorghum bicolor | reverse complement strand
AAAATGACTTTTGCAATTTCCAACATTTATTTGTAAAATTTTTATTTTCAAAAAAATTAAAAAAAATATTTTTCTATTATTTTATTTTATTTCCTATCTGAAAATGAATTTCTGAATATTTTTCAAATATTTATATATATATATATTTTAAGATAACTACCGATTACCTTCGGCGGAGGCTAAAAAAAATGTTTATAGTCCTTTTTGAGAAGGACTCTCTTCCGTCGTTTGAATTTCACCCTGCATGGTTAGTGGGAGAGTTCTCGGGTTGCCCCGGGAGTCTACCCGCATTCTCAGTAGGAATTGCAGCGGCGATCTGAGCTAGTTGTGTTTCTATCATTTTATTAAAGCTCAGTTGGTTTTGTACGGAAGAGGCAAGGTTTTCTATTTTTGTATTTATGTTTTCTAAAACCTTATCATTGGATAGCAACTTTTTAGTTAAGTTTTCATTTATTTTAGCTTGTCCAAGAACTAGGTCTTTTAATGAAAGTTGATTCGAATTAAAACTCGAATGGAATGAAGAGCGTGACTGATTATTCCAACCATTACCTTGGTTGGCGCCTCCCTATTGGCGGAACTCGTTGTTGATGTAGGCAGCGTCTTCATGGGTTTCGGGGCAATCATTCCCTGAATGGCCAACTTCTCCACAGACCTCACACGTCATGTGCGAGTCTATGGCCTTCACCGAGTTCGAGGGGTTCTCTTGGTTCCTCTCGGTGAGTTGCTTCATCAATAAATCTATTTTTGCGGCAAGCATATCCGTCTCCTTCACGGTATGCATGCCTTTTTGTGTTTTGGCAGCTGTTGGTTGAGTTCTGTCCTCCCCCCAGCTCTGGTGTTCTACCATCTTCTCGATCAGGGCCTTGGCCCCGGCGGAGATAAGTGATAGGAACGCGCCTCCAGCGGCGGCGTCTAGGTGTCCCTTCGACATGGGCGTGAGCCCATTGTAGAAGTTCTGGAGCACCATCCAGTTCTCCATGCCGTGATGGGGGCAGCTTAGGATGTACTCTCCAGCCGCTCCTATGCTTCGGGGATTGTTTCGCTGGCATTTTGTTGAAAACTGGCAATCCTTCCCCTCAAAGCATTGGTTTTGCTTTTGGGGAAGAACTTGGCGAGGAATGCCGCGGAGCATTTTGCCCACGTGGTGACAGCTTCCTTATCTTGATAGAACCACCTCTTCGCCTTCCCCACGAGGGACAAAGGAAAGAGGCGGAGCCGAATGACATCAGGAGTGATGTCCTTGATGACAATCGTGTCACATAGCTCCAAGAAGTGTTGAAGGTGTGCATTCCCATCCTCGCTTGGCAAGCCACAGAATGGGCTCGCCTGCACCATGGTGATCAGGCCGGTGCGTAGCTCGAAGTTCTTGCCGGCCGTGTCAACAGCGGGGCCAGTGGCCACGTTGGTGACAGTGGGCACAGAGAACTCGCGGAGTGTCTTCTCGGTGGCCATGAGTTCGTTCGGGGTTGGTGCGGTACCGGCTGGTTCACTTGTCGGTGGAGTAGCAGAAGACGAAACGGTTCGAGACCGTCTAGTCCTTAGGAGTGCCTCAGGATTGGAGATGTAGTTTTCCGGCAAAGAGAAACCAGGCATACACTATTCCTCCTGTTTCATCCACAACAGGGAGAAAACAGGCAGAGTTAGCCTGCATAACAATTGACTCATTACGCACATCAGATTACTTGATTATATTTATCTAGAATCATTTTCATATTAGCCTTCCCCGGCAACGGTGGCAGAAATGCTTGTTGGCATTTCTTAACGTCATCACTAAGAACAGGGTTTAATCCGTCCTCAGCAACGATGTCTGAAATGTCGTGATAACACTTACTAATGCAATCACCAAGATTAGAGTATAAATCTATCCTAAGCAACGGTGCCAGAAATGCTTGTTAGCGTTTCTTAGCGTCACTACCTAGAATAGGGTTCTGCTCTACTCATGATAATGACATTGGCAGTGTTATATTGGCAGATCTGTAGCATCACCACCTTGAATAGGAACCTAGATCTACCTTCCCGATAACGGCGCCTTATTACCGTTAGGGTAGGGTTCCAGTTCTTAATCATGGTAGTGGCACTAGGATTGCCATGTTGGTATTCCTTAACAAGTCACTAGCTCGGCGCTTGTCTAGCAACAATGTTAAGTATATACCGGGGTGATAGTTCCTTAGGTTTGGAGTTTAAGTACCGCAAGCGGACGGGAATTATCGTGTAGCATTTCAACGTGGGGATTTACCGAGTGTCGTATTTATAGGTTCGCTCTAAGGAAGGCTTAATATGTTAAGGATTCTAAGATAAGCATAGATCAAAGTAATTATGATAGCAATAATGGAATCAAGGGTCATAGCAGGTGATAAACATTTATATGTAGAATAGTGATCCATCACAATGTAGGCATGGCATATGGGCTAAGGAATAAAAAGAGACTAAAAGAATGAATTGAATCAAAGAATAAACAAACAACCAATTAGAGTAGGTGTGGTCCTAGATACAGATCATGTCATAGAACAAGTTAATCATGTAATTATACTACTTAGATCTAGTCCTGTGTTTAGATGGTTTGGGAGGTTACGCGAGTACTGGTACGCCAGCAACCTCCGCAACTATTTAGACTCCTACACCCTAGCCGAACGTGGGGGAATGCCATGGACGGACAGGGCTGTCACCACCTGCCGCCATCCCCTCAACCGTGGACTAGGACAATGCATTTACCCGGCCTTTGCACCCAAGCACCATGCTTACATGCAAAGAACCTACTCGGACTCCCCCGGGTCCCCGACCCTACGGATCGACAGTTAAGAAGCCCGAGCCTACTCAAAAGAGCATGATAAACCCCCATCTTCACACAAAGCTATTTCTAGGCAATTAATTAACATGAAGCAATAAGACTAAAGTCCTAAGTGAGAATAATACAACATACACTTAGCACTAGTTCATATAATACACTACTAGCCCTAGGGTAGCATTATACTATAAGATCTATATACTAAAATGTATGTCATATCACTTTCACTAGAACTATATTCTAGTTCATATGCTGGCATCATAAAATAGGGCCTATGATCTATGTCATATACCATAGCATACGAACTATACTCTAGTTCATATGAAGAACTATATCGGACATGATAAGGCATGGACTTGGAGTAAAGAAATTCTTTATTAATACCCAAGTGTTGACGGTCCTTAATGCTCACATTTAACCATCAACTAATCATGGAAAAGGATCCAAATGGAACCAACACCTAGACTTAGGGTTTTATCTGACAGAATTCCACGAGTTTTGGTGTTTGTCTATTTCTGCAGGGGGATATCAGAAAATACGGAAGAAAGGCCCACACGTCGGGTTTACATAGAGATATTAACGTGCCGCGTAATCTTCTATCATCTAGAAGACCCCAGAAGCCACGGGAACAAAGCGGAAGCCGAGAGGCCTCCGGGACAGGGCGCCCGCCCTAGTCCTGAGGGCGCCCGCCCACCTTTTTCCACCAAACAGAGTCCAATTCGGGGAAAACACTCCACCGACCTAAAGGATCAAGGAAAACCGTGCGATTAAAGTCAGTTTGATCCAACGGCCCATATTCACTTGAAGGGACTATAAAACCAGAACCCCTGGCCCCTGGAGATCATACCTCTTCTACAGAATCAAAGTTAGGGTTTCAATTCTTCATCCAAGTAGAGAGGATCCCTCTAGTTCTTCTAGTTCTACCTCTAGTTCATCTAGATCTAGTTCTAGTTCATCTAGTTCTAGTTCTAGTTCCTCTAGTTCTAGTTCTAGTTAGTTCTAGTTGTAATCTAGAAAATAGGGAGAGAGAAGAGGAGAGCGGAGGAGAAACCGGGTCTGTCGGATCTTCCTCAACATTGTACTTTTGCAGCAACTGGTTCGTTCTTCATCGTTCTCTAGGTTCTTCAATTCATAATTCCTGAGTTCTCTAATTACTTTTATTTACATTCAAGTTATTTATTGGATTCCCACTTGCATCAAGTGCTCTAGTCTTTATAACGCTAGAGTAGTAATTAATAGATTAGACGTGGTGTTTAGTCTTGCAATTATCTGGAATTGCACACAATCCTGCGGATTGTTGTGGTAGCCTTAGGGTAGTGACAGCCCTAACGGTCGACGTATTCCACCTCGTTCGGATCAGTGTTTGTAAGACCGTAGTTAGACCTTCCTAGCCCCCTTCTCATCTCTTTCTGTGGTTAGTGCTCTGATGTCCCGATATAGATAATCTTAAAGTAATTATTGATTCTTAGATCAACTAGAGAACTCTCAGGAAACTTCCTCTCTTCCTACCAAAAATAATTATATAGTTATCCCTAGGCGATCTTGATTCTTAATTAGTACACTCACGTTCTCTGTGGAAAATCGATACTCTGGAATACTCCCGGGTGAAGGCTACATCGGTATCCGTGCGCTTGCGGATTTTTCTGTTTGCGTTTAAAATACCCAACAAGCCTCTGGCGCCGTTGCCGGGGAACGGTAGCTGCGCTAGTTTTGAACCAAGTCATCCGTGTATCCTTTTTCTTTTCTTTTTTTACCACACTCACCTTATCATTTTCACCATACCACATGGATTTCACTCTAAGCATTAATGAGCATGGAATTTATTTCATAGCCACTCTATTTACTCCATGCTCATATGCAACATCTTCACAATCTATTGGTCTCTCAAACATTACCACATTCGAGATCTCCAACGCCCTCATCCTTTATATTTATAAAAACTTTCAAAGGGCGGTTGTCGATGCATATGTCTATATTAAATATTGCAGATCTCGTTGAGTTGATCTTGATATAGGTCAGCGTTGGAGGAGAAACCACTTCGCCGACATAAATTGATGGTTTCCCAAGGACAAGCTTAGTGTCCTAAAACAAGCACTGATCAGATTGTAACATCAGCTTTTAATTATTTGCAACATTACCTTGTGTATTGAGCATATAAGGATAATTGTAAAAAATTCCTTCAGGTATTCTTGTCACTAACCTTTCCAGGATTGGAGCAAGAAGATCGGATGGATGACAAGCACAAGGTATGTACAACCAATCATCATACAACATTAAATTAAATTCATCCAAACTTGAATTTTGCAAAATTCAAGCTTGGGGGAGTACTTTATATAAAAACATCATTTGCCATGTTACTATGTTGGTTGTCCCTACCTTTGAGACATGCTCAATTTGTTAAATAGTAATCACACTACTTCATCTCCACTTGAGTAGATCTCTATAAATGCTCTCATGCTACCTTTATTTGCTTTAGTATATGTCTAGGTTTGGAGTAGTTTCATTTATCTCTTAATTAAGCATGGTGCTTAGTTTAGGGCTGATGATCTTACTTCCAAGGGAGTATAAATTAATTATGATGCCTAAGTTAAAATGCCCTCCTAAATCAAATTAGACATGGTGTCTAGGTTGTTTTTGAGCCAATAGTAAGCTATAGTAGATATTGGATATTTTGTTGGACTAACCCCTGCAGGAAAACTTTCACTATCGACTTGGGAAGTCCTGAGATACACTCACATTGGAGACAAAGAGAGAGGCACATGAAGTTTAACAATTTACACAAGGAAGGCATAGCTCACAAGAGATGATCCATGGAGGGTGCCACAAACATGATGCACAACCGCTAAGAAAGGAAATCTTCCACAAGGTGATACTGTACCATCACTCTTCAAGTAAGGTAACATCTTAAGGTACTTGACTATCACTTTTATAAGCTTCTCCTTGGTTCTGGCGTTCACATGAATAAAAGAGACAAACATGTATGATTTACAACTCTAGATTAACCAACCCAATTGATTCAACATGTTTAGTCGTTCCACCTTTGTGATCCCACAATCCTAATCATATGAGCTAAAATGTTGCACACTCAATCTTTGGAAGATATATAAAAAACAACATAAATATAGATAGATTATCTTTCCATTAGGTTGAGCAATCTGATCTGACAAATGCTTTAAATGCTACACTCATGATCTTATTATCCATCAACTTTGTCTTGCTCACTATGCTTAAGGTTAGAGAGAACAAATACACTTTTGGTTCTGTTGGTGTTTTCCACCAACAGGGCCCGTGCACTTGATCTCTGCCTTGTCTCTATGAGAAGGTACACTTCGAGCACAATATGAAGGACTTCTACAACTCCCAGACTCCATCAAGTGAAGAACCTAGATCTACCAGCACAAACACACTAGAGATATTGGACACTCAGGCAATCACTACCCTGAGATGCTTGAGGACGTAACTACTGGAGTAACCCCGTTGTGGAAGTAACTACTGACCTTCCGCCGGTCAAGAGAGACAATCCAGGACGCCCCGTCATCTCGATCTCCATCGGCATGGTGGACTTCCTAGAAGCACTCTGCGACTTTGGCTCTAGCATCAACATTATGCCCAGGATCGGACACTGAGTTTCCCAAAGGGAATATTGAAGAACCTCTGCGTCCGAGTTGGTACCTTGTACGCCCCAGCAAACTTCATGGTGATAGAGACTGGTAATGATGAGACAGCACCCATCATCCTAGGGAGGCCATTGCTAAACACCTCGGGAGCTGTCATCTACGCTAGTGCTGCCAAGATCAGTTTCTACATCAAGAGAAGGAAGGAGATGTTTTCCTTCAAGAACAAGACTACACAAATCTCAAAGCAATCCCGACATGAACCAAGGAAGGGGACCAACAGGAGGAACAGGAACAAGCAAATGTGGACCGAGTTAGCTAAAATGGTCACTGCAGCTCAAGGAGGTCAAGATCGTCAACTCAAGTCGCCTTTCTTGATCAAGAAGGACGACCCAAGTATGCCAAGCATCTAGTGCTCCATTAATGGATACAACTTGCAGAAGACGCTTTGCGACACCGGATCAGACGTCAACATAATGGTCGCAGTCACCTATCAACTCCTGTTCGGAACCATGCCCCTAAAACCGACATACATTCAGCTCCAGATGGCAGATCAGACATTCCAAAAGGTTATTGAATTGGGAGAAGACGAGTATGATCCACCCATTATCCTTGTGAGACCGTTCCTCAGCACCGTTAAAACAATCATCTACATTGGAACTAGAGAAGTCCACATGAACTTCCCCTCTGAGAAGGTACGCCGCTATTTTACTGACCCTAACTATATAGTTGAAGACTCTAAGCAGGTCAGGACAAGAAGAAGACGACGTAACCGCAACCAGAGAAGGCAAATCATCAAGGACGGATGGGCATACTATGAAGGAGAAGTTGTAAGGTCTGAAGAGATATAGCTTGAACAGATGTCCTGAGGAGACCGTAGCACCGAGTCAGGTGTCGAGAGAGAAGATAGTTATACACGAAGAGGAGGCACCGCCGGAACCACCGACTACGCCATCCAGCGAATCCCAGGACGACTGAAAAAACGGAGAGTCCCGTTCGGAGGACTTCGAAACACCGAACGCCTTGCCAAGAGGTAAACTTGGTAGTTATCTTTTTCTTTTCAATTATTTAAAATAGTTTGCTTAGTTAATCAGGTTTATATCATCTTAAAAAGAAAATAAAAATGTTTAAAATAGTAGGCCCCATGTGAGTATGCTCATGGCATAAAACCCATAAGTACATTCACTGTGGTGGCGTAAAAATGAAATAAATATATTCCTGTCCTATAAAAATAAAATTATAAAAATAAATTTATGATCCTACTAAAGAGAGTAACATTTATTGAGGAGGCTCAACATGATAAAGGCTAGATATTTAAGCTAACACTTAACTAGTTCCACAAAGCTTTGTTGTCTATTTGAGCTCCACAGAATTCAAAGATCAAAGAAGACTAGCAGACGGAGGACATCCTAATCGCTGTCAGGGTGCTGTCGACATTCAAATACACCTCCGCCACCTGCTAGCGACATCAGAAGAAATTACGTCAAAACCCAACTTGGGGGAGAGCAACTCCATTTATCCAGCTAAGTGTTCTACTCACATTTATACTTTACTCAAATAATAAAAAGATGCATAATCATAAAAAACCAAATAAAGATTTTGTGCTTATATATATATCTTTGCTTAGTTTGCTAAATAAATAAATAAATAAAGTTTGCTATGAACCATCATGATAAGCTCTCACATGGAAATGATGAATAATTGCTCTGCCATGGCTAGTTCTTAAATTGAAATCTCTCTTAAGTTTAGGCATGACTGGTATTAATTAAGATTTGCTCTAAACCTAAACATGTGGGGAGAGTACTTGATCTAAAGTCTAAGTTGTTAACGGATACGATATGGGAAGGTTGAGCTGCTGTTTATCTGTTCCTAAAAATGCTAGAATTCTAGAGAATTTTATCTTTGAAAATCTTTAAAATGTTGCATGATGAGTTCCTGTATGATGAGAGTTTAAATTCCTACCACAGCCATATATACATGCTTGCTAAACTTTGAGCCACACATTTACTTTTTACTGCTTATGAGCATTGAGTGTGGTCAAGCTGTGTAGACCCTTAGGAGCTTGTCATGTGGTTAAAATCAAGATTCACTTGCACGTTCACTCATACATGCTGCTTCTACTCTTGAAGTACGCATCCACATATATCCACCAATTTCCATCTCTAGAATCACCTAAAAATATTCTACTCCTAATCCGGGAGAGAATAGCCAAAAACATTTTTGTTTTTCCATGTGAAATAAATGCTCAAGTTATCTTGGTTACTACCACTTGCTATATTATTTTAGGAGATGAGTGCTCTAATAAAAAAAAGAGAAAAAAATACGAGGAAATAAAAAGGGGCAAGTGCCCGGAACCTCGAAAGAAAAGAAAAAAGACCAAGAAAGGTATGTACCCCCTCAAAAAAATACAGAGCATCTCATTCTCTCCAAAAATTTCAAAAGAGAAAGAAAGGTATGTACCCCCTCAAAAGAGCAAAAGTAGAATTAGATTTTTACCATTATCACCATCATCACCATACACCATTCATTCACCACACATGCACATCTTGATTTGACTTATTGACTTGTTCTTGTGGATCCATGGTTTGACTATGCAATAAATGTCTTGTAAGTATGTATTAGCTGTCTCCCACCTATGAGCTCCAGATATCAAAAGCCTTATTAGAGTAGGGTGAGAGAGAAGGCAATGTCACTATGCCTCATACCAAAAATACCACATACTTTGAGAGAAGGCATACACCATTACTGTCTTGGTAAGGATCCAGAAATACCACAAAAGAGAGACTAGAGAGAGTCATACAAGGAATCTCTAAGTTTTATTTGAAAATCTGCAAAAACTCCAGAGCTATAGTTAATCGAAGAAAAAGAGACATGACGCTTGACTAGACCGTTCTATCTTTTAACTACTCAAGATAGAAGTGACAGTTACAAGTCCCATGGTGGAAGGTAAAATGAGTAAATTTAAATCTAACAGTTTACCCTAACCCAGAGATGAGATCTTGTTTGAACGCATGTATATCTTTAAGGTATGAAACCACTGCAGAAACTCTTGAGTTCCTCTTTGCTCAGGGACGAGCAAAGGTTAAGCTTGGGGGAGCTTGTTGACGGTCCTTAATGCTCACATTTAACCATCAACTAATCATGGAAAAGGTTCCAAATGCAACCAACACCTAGACTTAGGGTTTTATCTGACAGAATTCCACGAGTTTTGGTGTTTGTCTATTTCTGCAGGGGGATATCAGAAAATATGAAAGAAAGGCCCACACGTCGGGTTTACATAGAGATATTAATGTGCCACGTAATTTTCTATCATCTAGAAGACTCCAGAAGCCACGGGAACAAAGCGGAAGCCGAGAGGCCTCAGGGACAGGGCGCCCGCCCTAGTCCTGAGGGCGCCCGCCCACCTTTTTCCACCAAACAGAGTCCAATTCAGGGACAACACTCCACCGTCCTAAAGGATCAAGGAAAACCGTGCAATTAATGTCGGTTTGATCCAACGGCCCATATTCACTTGAAGGGACTATAAAACCAGACCCCCTGGCCCCTGGAGATCCTACCTCTTCTACAGAATCAAAGTTAGGGTTTCAATTCTTCATCCAAGTAGAGAGGATCCCTCTAGTTCTTCTAGTTCTACCTCTAGTTCATCTAGATCTAGTTCTAGTTCATCTAGTTCTAGTTCTAGTTCCTCTAGTTCTAGTTCTAGTTAGTTCTAGTTGTAATCTAGAAAATAGCGAGAGAGAAGAGGTGAGCGGAGGAGGAGCCGGGTCAGTCGGATCTTCCTCAACATTCTACTTTTGCAGCAACTGGGTCGTTCTTCATCATTCTCTAGGTTCTTCAATTCATAATTCCTGAGTTCTCTAATTACTTTTATTTACATTCAAGTTATTTATTGGATTCCCGCTTGCATCAAGTGCTCTAGTCTTTATAACGCTAGAGTAGTAATTAATAGATTAGACGTGTGTTGACGGTCCTTAAGTATCAAATTTACTTATAAAATAAACAAAGAAAAGGATCCAAATGAAATCAACATCTAGACTTAGGGTTTTATCTGACAGAATTCCACGAGTTTTGGTGTTTGTCTATTTCTGCAGGGGGTTATCAGGAAATAAGGAAGAAAGGCCCACATGTCGGGATTACATAGAGATATCAACCCACCGCGCAATTTTCTACCATCTAGAAGACTCCAGAAGCCACGGGAAGGAAGCGGAGCCCGAAAGGGGCCAGGCCCAGGGCGCCCGCCCTGAGGACCTGGGCGCCCGCCCCCCTCTGGACTCCGTTCCGGACTCTCTTCGCACACAACGTTCCACCGACATATTAGATCCAGAATAACATAGTACCACCTCGCCTATCGACCCAAAAACGCATAGAAGGGGAGGACTATATAAGGAGACCCCCTCTGGCCCTTGGAGGAGACAAGAAATTATCATAGAGATTGAGGGGTGCCCTCGAAGGAAAACCTCTTCTCTAAATAATATTTCTTTTTAGGCTTAGCAACCAATGTAAAGTAGAAATAGATCTTCTAGTTTCTACTGGATTGAGAGAGATAGAGTGGAGGTATGGATCGAAGGAAGGCCGGCCTGTCGGTGTCTACTCCGAGTTGTACCTGCGGGATCAAGTCTCCTAACCCGATGCTTGCTTCTAAGATTCTTCAGTAATTCGACTTCTAATACTAGTAAGTTCTTGTTTTATTGTTATTTGGTTTATGAGTTTACTTTAATCCTCTTCCGGTTGAGTATTAGAGTAATCACTTGTTAGCGTAAACGTGGTGTTTAGGCTAGGGTACTCATAGATATCCCCTGACTAGCTGGACCGTGGTAGTAGCGAGGAACGTGACATTTCCGAGTTACCTTTGCAGATCACATCTCGTTAGCAGGACGGGTAGGTTTATAGGTGCGGGTCGAACATCCTTTGTGTTGTCTAGATTCCGTGAGCCTCCCCAATAGAACAGTAGATCATCCTTACCAAGGTTAGAACGAGACTACGGTTGCAGTCTTCTCTATACATCACTCACATCGAGAGACATTCTTTGTAGTCTAAAGGGATAGTAGCAATAGATTTGGTTAGTCAGATGCACCCTTTCTCCCAGTGGTAAAAATATAAATACGATAACTCTGGATAACCTCCCGGGTGAAATGCTCACCGATATCCGTGCGCTTGCGGATCATTTTCTAATTGCGTTACCAAATATCAACAAGCATTTCTGGCGCCGTTGCCGGGGAGAAAGACGGTTTGCTGAGATAACTTTGAATCTTGCTATTATCTTGTATTATACTTTTATACTTTTATTCTTTTATCTTTTTGTTTTTATCTTTATGGATAACTCAAATTCCATACTTATTATTAAATTCTTTGCACCTTCGGAGACCAGCCATAGACCATGGGAGTCAACACGTCCTGCCCCTAATTATGATCTGTGTCCGGAGTTGATTGCAATAGGTCAAAACCAACCCTTTTCTATAGCTGAGGTCCTATCTTTTAATCAAGAAGATAATGCACTTTTAGCTACACCTAAGGAATCTGTTAATCTTTCTATAAATTATGGTTTAGACCTAGCCCAACAAGACCATGTTTTTCCTGAATATTTTCACATTGGTCTTAATTATATAACCTTTGGTAGAGTCCTTCTTTCTTTATCTATTAGTAAAGGAAGGTATGTCTTCATTCGTGGACATCCTTCTTGTACTAGTCTTCATAGAAAAATCTTAGAGATTTCCAAACATTTCAATCCCATAATTCGGCTATCCAACCCATCCTTGAGCTTAATAAATTCTACTATGCTCTTTCTCTTAAACCTCCCGATAATCCTATGAATCTCTCTAGACATCCCATGCATAAGAAGGAGGATCGAGAAGAGCAACATCAATGGCTAAAGGGCATTAAAAATCCATGTGCTATCACCATTGAATGGATAGATAAAACAAATTTGAGAGACAATCCTAGAGGAATTTTAAGCATTCATGAAGAATCATCCTTGGAGTTTGAGAATGAGAGAAACAACAGTGAGCATGGAAGTTATTTCATAAATACCTTACCCAGTCCTTGCTCATATAAAACATCTCTCCAATCAATTAGTCTCTCCATCCTTATCACATTTGAGATCTCCAACCCTCTCTTCTTTTCTATTTATAAAAACTTTAAAAGAGCGGTTGTCGATGCATATGTCTATAATAAATATTGCAGATCTCGTTGAGTTAATTGATGGTTTCCCAAGGACAAGCTTAGTGTCCTAAAACGAGCACTTCTAATTATTTGCAACATTGCCTTGTGTATTGAGCATATAAAGATAATTGTAGATATATTCCTTCGGGTATTCTTGTCACTAACCTTTCTAGGATTGGAGCAAGAAGATCGGATGAATGACAAGCACAAGGTATGTCCAACCAACCATCACACAACATTGAATTAAATTCATCCAAACTTGAATTTTGCAAAATTCAAGCTTGGGGGAGTACTTCACATAAAAACATCCTTTGCCATGTTGCTATGTTGGTTGTCCTTACCTTTGAGAGATGCTCAATTTGTTAAGTACTAATTACACTACTTCACCTCCATTTGAGTAGATCGCTATAAATGCTCTCATGCTACCTTTATTTGCTTTAGTATATGTCTAGGTTTGGAGTAGTTTCATTTATCTCTTAAATCAAGCATGGTGCTTAGTTTAGGAATGATGATCTTACTTCCAAAGGATTTTTAAATTAAGCATGGTGCTTAGGTTAAAATGCCCTCCTAAATCAAATTAGACATGGTGTCTAGGTTGATTTTTGAGCCGATAGTATGCTATAGTAGATATGGGATATTTTGTTGGACTAACCCCTACAGGAAAACTTTCAATATCAACCTGGGAAGTCCTGAAATAAACTCACATTGGAGATAGTGACACATGAAGTTTAAACAATTTGCACAAGAAAGACGTAGCTCGTAAGAGATGATTCATGGAGGGTGCCACAAACACGATGCACAACCGCTAAGAAAGGAAAGCTTCCACAAGGTGATACTGTACCGTCACTCTTCAAGTAAGGTAACATTTTAAGGTACTTGACTATCACTTTTATAAGCTTCTCCTTGGTTCTAGCGTTCACATAAAATAAAGAGACAAACATGTATGATTTGTAGCTCCAAATTAATCAACCCAATTAATTCAACATGTTTGGTCCTTTAATCTTTGTTCTTAGTACTACCTTCGTGATCCCACACTCCTAATCATATAAGTTAAAGTATTGCACATTCAATCTTTGGAAGATATAAACAAAACATAAATATAGATAGATTATCTTTCCATTAGGTTGAGCCATCTGATCTAACAAATGTTTTAAATGCTACACTCATGATCCATCAACTTTGTCTTGCTCACTATGCTTAAGGTTAGAGAAGAACAAATACACTTTTGGTTCTGTTGGTGTTTTCCACCAACAGGGCCCATGCACTTGATCTCTGCCTTGTCTGTGTGAGCAGGACACATTTTGAGAAACGTGAAGGCGTTCTACAACTCCCAGATTCCATCAAGTGAAGAACCGAGATCTACAAGCACAAACACAATGGAGATCAGACACTTAGTTTCCCAAAGGAAATATTGAAGAACCTCTGTGTCCGAGTTGGTACCTTGTACACTCCAGCAAACTTCATGGTGATAGAGACTGGTAATGAGGAGAGGGCACCCATCATCTTAGGGAGGCCATTCCTAAACACCAGAGATGTCATCTACGCTAATGCTGCCAAGATCAGTCTCTACATCATAGGGAAGAAGGAGACTGTCCTTCAAGAACAAGACTACACAAACTTCAGAGCAATCCTGACATGAACCAAGGAAGAGGACCAACAGGAGGAACAGGAACAAGCAAATGTGGACTAAGTCAGCTAAGATGGTCACTGCAGCTCAAGGAGGTCAAGATCGTCGACTCAAGTCACCTTTCTTGATCAAGAAGGATGACCCTGGTGTTCCAAGAATCGAATGCACAAACAATGGATACTCTTTTTAGAAGACACTCTACGACACCGGATCTGACGACAACATAATGGCCGCAGTCACTTATCAGCTCCTGCATGGAACCATGCCCCTACAACCAAGATACATTCAGCTTCAAACAATTTTCAGGTCATTGACATAGGAGAAGATGAGTATGATCCATCCACCATCCTTGGAAGACCGTTCCTCAGCACTATCAAAGCCATTATCTATATTGGAACCGTAGAAGTCCACATGCACTTCCCCTCTGCGAAAGGTACGCCACTACTTTAATGATTATATAGTTGAAGATTCTAAGCAGGTCAGGACAAGAAGAAGACAAACCGCAACCAGAGGAGGCAAATCGGACGGATGGGTAGACTACGAAGGAGAAGTGATAAGGACTGAAGACATACAACTTGAACAGAACTGTCGTGAGGAGACCGTAGCACCGAGTCAGGTGTGGAAAGAGAAGATAGTTATACACGAAGAGGAGTCGCCGCCGGAACCACCGACTACGCCACCCAGCAAATCCCAGGACGACTAAGAAAACGGAGAGTCCCGTTCGGAGGACTTAAAAATACCGAACGCCTTGCCAAGAGGTAAACTTGGTAGTTATCCTTTTCCTTTCAATTATTCAATTATAGTTTGCTTAGTTAATCAGGTTCATGCTATCTCGAAAAGAAAATAAAAATGTTAAAAAAATATTAAGCCCCATGTGAGTATGCTCATGGCATAAAACCCATAGGTACATTCACTGTGGTGGCATAAAAATAAAATAAATATTTTTCTGCTTTATAAAAACAAAAATATAAAAATAGGGAGTAATATTTATTAAGGAGTCTCAACATGATAAAGGCTAGATATTTATGCTAACGCTTAATCAGTTCCACAAGCTTTGTTGTCTATTTGAGCTCCACAGAATTTAAGAATCAAGAAGACTAGCAGACGGAGGACATTCTAATCGCTGTCAAAATACTGCTGACTTTCAAACACACCTCTGCCACCTGCTAGCAACATCAAGAGAAATTACGTCAAAATTCAGCTTGGGGGAGAGCACCCCCATTTATCTCGATAAGTATTTCTATCTATATTTATACTTATACTATATTAGAATATAAATACACATAACTATGAAAAACCAAATAAAGATTTTATGCTTATATATATTTTGCTTAGTGTGTTTAATAAATAAATAAAGTGGCTATGCTAATCTGTATCTAATAAAACTTAAGCATGGATATGATGAATAGTTGCTCTGCCTAATTTGCAAATTTGAAGTTCTCTCTCAAGTTTAGATATAACTGTTATAATTTAAGGCTTGCTCTAGACCTAAACTTGTGGGATGAAAACTTGATCTGAAGTCTAAGTTGTTAACGGATACGATATGGGAAGGTTGAGCTGCTGTTTTTCTGTTTCTAGAGATGCTAGAATTCTGGAGAATTTTATCTTTGAAAATCTTTAAAATGTTGCATGATGAGTTCCTGTATGATGAGAGTTTAAATTCCTACCACAGCCATATATACATGCTTGCTAGACCTTGAGCCACACATTTACTATTTACTGCTTATGAGCATTGAGTGTGGTCAAGCTGTGTAGACCCTTAGGAGCTTGTCATTTTGTTAAATCAAAATTCACTTGCACGATTACTCATACATGCTACTTCTACTCCGGAAGTACCATCCACATATATCCACTCATTTCTATCTCCAGTTTTACCCAAAATTATTCTACTCCTAATCCGGGAGAGAATAGCCAAAAACATTTTCCTATCCCTGTTATTCCCTGTGAAATAAATGCTCCAGTTATTTTGGTTACTACCACTTGCTACATTATTTCAGGAGATGAGTGCTCTAGTAAAAAAAAGAGAAAAAAAAGAAGAAAAAAAAAGAGAAAAAAAATAATAATATACGAGGAAATAAAAAGGAGCAAGTGCTCGGAACCTCGAAAGAAAAGAAAAAGAAGAGCATCTCATTCTCCTCATAAAGTTTCAAAAGCAAGGAAGGTATGTATCCCCTCAAAGAGCAAAGTAGAATTAGACTTCCACCACCATTGTTATCACCATAATCACCATACACCATTCATTCGCCACACATGCACATCTTGATTTGGCTTATTGATTTGTTTCTTTGGATCCATGGTTTGACTATGCAATAAATGTCTTGTAAGTATGTATACTTTATCTCCCACCTATGAGCTCCAGATATTAAAGCCTTATTAGAGTAGGGTGAGAGAAAAGACAATGTCACTATGCTTCATACCACAAATACTACATATTTTGAGAGAAGGCATATACCACCACTGCCTTGGTAAGGATCCAAAAATACCACAAAAGAGAGACCTGAGAGAATCATACAAGGAATTTCTGAGTTTTATTTGAAAATCTGCAAAAACCCCAGAGCTATAGCTGATCAAGAATAAGAGACATGGCACTTGGCTAGACTGTTCTGTCTTTTAACCACTCAAGACAGAAGTGACAGTTACAAGTCCCATGGTAATGGTAAAGTAAGTAAGTTTTATGTCTTGACAGTTTACTTTAACTCAGAGATGAGATCTTATTTAAAAAGCATGTGTACATCAATTTTTAAAAATATTGCAACAATTTATGATCCATAGCTGAGTCTATCCTTGCTTAGGGACGAGCAAGAGGTAAGCTTGGGGGAGTTTGTTGACGGTCCTTAAGTATCAAATTTACTTATCAAATAAACAAAGAAAAGGATCCAAATGAAATCAACATCTAGACTTAGGGTTTTATGTGACAGAATTCCACGAGTTTTGGTGTTTGTCTATTTCTGCAGGGGGTTATCAGGAAATAAGGAAGAAAGGCCCACATGTCGGGATTACATAGAGATATCAACCCACCGCGCAATTTTCTACCATCTAGAAGACTCCAGAAGCCACGGGAAGGAAGCGGAGCCCGAAAGGGGCCAGGCCCAGGGCGCCCGCCCTGAGGACCTGGGCGCCCGCCCCCCTCTGGACTCCGTTCCGGACTCTCTTCGCACACGACGTTCCACCGACCTATTGGATCCAGAATAACATAGTACCACCTCGCCTATCGACCCAAAAACGCATAGAAGGGGAGGACTATATAAGGAGACCCCCTCTGGCCCTTGGAGGAGACAAGAAATTATCATAGAGATTGAGGGGTGCCCTCGAAGGAAAACCTCTTCTCTAAATAATATTTCTTTTTAGGCTTAGCAACCAATGTAAAGTAGAAATAGATCTTCTAGTTTCTACTAGATTGAGAGAGATAGAGTGGAGGTATGGATCGGAGGAAGGCCGGCCTGTCGGTGTCTACTCCGAGTTGTACCTGTGGGATCAAGTCTCCTAACCCGAGGCTTGCTTCTAAGATTCTTCAGTAATTCGACTTCTAATACTAGTAAGTTCTTGTTTTATTGTTCTTTGGTTTATGAGTTTACTTTAATCCTCTTCCGGTTGAGTATTAGAGTAATCACTTGTTAACGTAAACGTGGTGTTTAGGCTAGGGTACTCATAGATATCCCCTGACTAGCTGGACCGTGGTAGTAGCGAGGAACGTGACATTTCCGAGTTACCTTTGCAGATCACATCTCGTTAGCAGGACGGGTAGGTTTATAGGTGCAGGTCGAACATCCTTTGTGTTGTCTAGATTCTGTGAGCCTCCCCAATAGAACAGTAGATCATCCTTACCAAGGTTAGAACGAGACTACGGTTGCAGTCTTCTCTATACATCACTCACATCGAGAGACATTCTTTGTAGTCTAAAGGGATAGTAGCAATAGATTTGGTTAGTCAGATGCACCCTTTCTCCCAGTGGTAAAAATATAAATACGATAACTCTGGATAACCTCCCGGGTGAAATGCTCACCGATATCCGTGCGCTTGCGGATCATTTCCTTATTGCGTTACCAAATATCAACAACGTGGTGTTTAGTCTTGCAATTACCTGGAATTGCACCCAATCCTGCGGATTGTTGTGGTAGCCTTAGGGTAGTGACAGCCCTAACGGTCGACGTATTCCACCTCGTTCGGATCGGTGTTTGTAAGACCGTAGTCAGACCTTCCTAGCCCCCTTCTCATCTCTTTCTGTGTTTAGTGCTCTGATGTCCCGATATAGATAATCTTGAAGTAATTATTGATTCTTAGATCAACTAGAGAACTCTCAGGAAACTTCCTCTCTTCCTACCAAAAATAATTATATAGTTATCCCTGGGCGATCTTGATTCTTAATTAGTACACTCACGTTCTCTGTGGAAAATCGATACTCTGGAATACTCCCGGGTGAAGGCTACATCGGTATCCGTGCGCTTGTGGATTTTTCTGTTTGCTTTTAAAATACCCAACACCAAGATTCTCTCCAAGGAGCCAAGCCCTCCTTGATAGCTCAATCAACTCTCTCTCTAAAAGCTAAAAGGAAAAACTAAGAAGAGGTAGTGCCTAAGTGCCTTGAAGGTGGAGTGTTGATTGTGAATGTGATGAGATGAATGGAGCCTCCCTCTCCCCCTCCTTAAATAGGTGGGGAAGGTCGGTTCCCCAGGGTGTAAACTGCAATTTGCACGCGGGGACTGCGGGAGGATAGGCTCAGCACCACCTCTGCGAAAGGCGGTGCCGAGATGGGCTGGGTTAGGGTCGGCCGACCCTAGGGGCGGCCGCCCCCTGGTGGGCCCCGCTGGCCCCAGCCCGAAGCCCGTTGCCTTCCTCTGGGACCCCTGAGTCCAGATCCACCTGCAAATTAATGCACTTCTATATTGGGCTTTTGGGTACTTGTTTATTTGCGCATTTTTTGATGTGTCGGATTGCGCCTTTTTATTTGCTTTCCACCTGTATGCCTGTATATGATCTGCAAAACACAACTTGCACTACATGTGCAACTTGGTAAGCATTTAATAAGTATATGTGAGTAAAATACATGCTTTTCTTCCTTTGCATGGACTATGTTGGCGCGGTAAATATGTCATTAAGAACCGCCAACAGCTACCTCTGATAATGATTTCTCCTCTTCTCTTCTCTCCCCCAGGGGTGGAGAGGCCTTGGTTATATAGTCCTTTCAAGTGAATTTGGGCCGTCAGATCAAACCGACCTTGATTGCATGGTTTAGATTCATCCTTTAGGTCGGTTTAGCTTGGTCCCCGAAAAGAGTTCTGTTTGGACTCCAACCCAGGGCGGGAACCCAAGGGGGGTGGGCGGGCGCCCTGCCCCCGACACCGTTCGGTCTCCCGTTTGTTCCCGTGGCTTCTGGACTCTTCTAGATTGAGGAAAATTGCGCAGCACGTAATTATCTCGTAGTAAACATGACATGTGGGCCTTCTCGCCATATTCTCTGATAACCCCTGCAAAAATAGATAAACGCCAAAGCTCGTGGAATTCTGTCAGATAAAACCCTAATTCTAGATGTTTGGTGCATATTGATCCTTTTCCATGTTTATTTGATTGTTAGTTTTAGTACTTAAAGACCGTCAACCTATGCCTTCTCTCAAAGTATGTGGTATTTTTGGTATGAGGCATAATGGTATTGCCTTCTCTCTCACCCTACTCTAATAAGGTTTTGATATCTGGAGCTCATAGGTGGGAGACAGCTAATACATACTTACAAGACACTTATTGCATAGTTAAACCATGGATCCAGAAGAACAAGTCAATAGGTGAAATCAAGACGTGCATGTGTGGCGAATGAATATAATGGTGATAATGGTGAAAATAATGGTGAAAGTCTAATTCTACTTTTGCTCTTTTGAGGGGGTACGTACCTTTCTTGCACTTGAGGCTTTTGAGGGGAATGAGATGCTCTATATTTTATTTTTCTTTCGTCTCAGGTGGGTATCTTGTACCCCTAATTCTACTGTCAGACACTTGTCCACTTTTACCTCTCGTCTCACTTTTTCTCTTTTTTTTCAAGGTTTCGGGCACTTGCCCCTTTTTATTTCCTCGTATTCACTTTTTTTTTCAGAGCACTCACCCTCCTGGAATAATGTAGCAAGTGGTAGTAACCAAAATATCTCGAGCATTTATTTGACGGGGAATAACAGAGATAGGATAATGTTTTTGGCTATTCTCTCATAGATAGGAGTAGAATAATTTTGGGTGAATCTGGATATGGAAATGATTAGATGTATGTGGATGCGTACTTCTGGAGTAGAAGCAGCATGTATGAGTGAACGTGCAAGTGAATCTTGATTTTAACCGCATGACAAGCCCCTAAGGGTCTACACAGCTTGACCACACTCAATGCTCATAAGCAGTAAAAAGTAAATGTATGGTTCATAGTCTAATAAGCTTGTATATATGGGAGTGGTAGGATTTTAAACTCTCATCATACAGGAACTCATCATGCAACATTTTAAAGATTTTCAAAGATAAAATTCTCCAGAATTCTAGCATCTCTAGGAATAGATAAACAACAGCTCAACCTTCCCATATCATATCTGTTAACGACTTAGACTTTTGATCAGGTACTCTTCCCGCAAATTCAGGTTTAGAGCAAGCTTTAAATTATAACAGCTATGCCTAAACTTGAGAGAGAGCTCAAATTTGAAAACTAGGTACTTGGCAGAGCAACTATTCATCATATCCATGTAAGAGTTTATCATTGAAGTTCAGTTTGGCATAGACACTTTATTTATTTAATTAGCAAACTAAGCAAAGATATATATATAAGCACAAAATGTTTAATTGGGTTTTTATGATTATGCATTTTTTTATTATTTGAGTAAAGTATAAATGTGAGTAGAAACACTTAGCTGGATAAATAGGGGTGCTCTGCCCCAAGCTGGATTTTAACGTAATTTCTTGTCATGTAGCTAGCAGGTGTCGTATGTGTATTTGAATGTTGGCAGCACCTTGATAGCGGTTAGGATATCCTCCGTCTGCTAGTCTTCCTTGATCCTTGAATTTTGTGGAGCTCAAATAGACAACAAAGCTTTATGGAACTGGTTAAGTGTTAGCATAAAATCTCTTAGCCTTTATCATGTTGAGCTTCCTCTAATAAATATTACTCTCTTTAGTAGGATCATAAATTTATTTTTATATTTTCATTTTTACAGGACAAGAATATATTTATTTGATTTTTACGCCACCACAGTGAATGGGTTTTATGTCACGAGCATACTCACATGGGGCTTACTGTTTTTAACATTTTTATTTTCTTTTCAAGATAGCATGATTAACTAACAAGATATTTAAGGAAAGTAAATAATTTAAGAAAAAAGGAATGCAGAAAGGATAAATATGGATAAGTACCGATTTTACCTTTCGGTGATGGTTCAATGTTTTAAGTCTTCTGAATAAGACTTCTCACCGTGTTTATTCTTTAGGTGCGTCATTTGAGTTAGGTGTGGACCTTGACATCTGCACTGTAACACCCTAGGTGTTTATCTTGCGTTTTGGCACTTACATTTCATGAGCATAAGCATCATTTGTTCATATATGATAGTATGAAACATACTTTGATGTTGTGACAAGTGAATGCATGATGATCCTGCATAATAAAGCTTGTGGGTGTTGATGGTGCTTCTTCCATGTGTATCATCTCCATCTCTACCTAGGTGATCACTCAAAAAGTTTCATGAAGTTTGGATTCAAAGGTCAAATGAAATAATAAGTTACATGCTTGTTGGAATGACCTTATTAAGTGAATGGGACGTTGGGTTACTAACCTAATCTTGCAATCTTGACCAAGTGACTCTAGATGAACTCTACAACAAAAAGTTTCATGAAGTCTATAGAAGAAACTTTATTCAAGGGTCAAGAACCAAATCAGCCTGCAAATAGTTCAAACAAAGGCTCCAAGTTTGAATCAACTGTTGCTTTTTATCCCTGAGAAATAATTCTAAGTCCCTGGAGAGTGACAGCAGCAAGTTAGCTTCTTTGTGACATTTTATTATCCAAATTCATATGGTAACTCAATTGGATTCCTTAATATGAGTTGGAGTACCCTTTTTCATGGAAACAATGGATCAAGTATCATCAAATTTGGAGTTCATTTGGATATTTAGTAGAACCCAAAACAGCAAAAATTTATTTTATCGCTAAACGGACATCGACCCGTTGGCATGCCGCGTTCTCGTGTTTTTGTTAAGCAACTAAAGTTGGTCCAAGAATAAAAGTGGTGGACAATTACTTGGAGAAGGTCATGTAAAAAGTTGCATCATGTTTGACCTGGTTTGGACCATCAATTCTTGGTTTTGCGAATCGCTATCAATTCATTGACACTCAAGGATTGACATCAAGTTATCTCTTAATTTGTTTCCCTAATGGCTTTGCACTCTTAATCAAAGTTGGAGATCAGGCCGAGTTGAGCAAACTTCATTTTGGGCCCATGATCCAATTCGGCACGGAACAAGCCCAAACCGGCGTCCCACCTTCCCTACTTCGATGCACGCCACGTGCTCGATGAAATGGCTACGTGGTCACCATGCAGCAGAGCTTGTCCCACCATGGGTGACACCTCCACCTCGCCTTTGCTGCTATCTTGGACAAGCCAGAGGCACTCCTTACTCCTTCATCCACTCGCCCTCACTTCCTTTGCCTCTCTCTTCTCCTCCTCGGCGCTCGCCCCGCCGCCGAGAGCCATGTCCGCCATGGCCGGCGGGCACAGCTCGTGGCTGCCGCTGCACGGGCAGGGCATGGCCGCGGCTGGCCATGGTGAGGGTCTGGCCGCCCCTTTTCGTGTCTACACCAAGAGCCAGTTGATCAGAGAAGCAGACCTCTCCATTCTCCGTTCGGCTCCGGCCACTCTCCGGTTCGTTCTCGTTCTGTTCGTTGGGAAGAAGAAGGCAGGGACCTCGGGTTAGAATATGAAACAACTCAGGGTTCCAGATGCGAAGCCAAGACTTATATGAATAGTGTTTGTGGGCTGTGGCGTGATTCATGGAAGATCCAGGGTTCCCGAGGCAAAAGTGTTTTCCTTTTTCTTTTGTTTTTGCAGATTTCTGGTTGAACTTTGTTAGTTCATAGAAAACGCTAGAAAAGTCGTAAAATAGCAAATGTAGACTTTTGGAATCCCTGTGAAATTCTCTATGCAGTAGGTCTATATTATTGCATGTTTTAGTTTGAAGTTTAACGGTAAAAATAGAATTGTGCAGTTCGGTTTTAATTGCTTGCTATATTTGTTTTTTTTCATAACCACTGTATTATTGCACAAATAAATGTAAAAATATTGTGACAAGCTTTTCATATGATATTTGATGTCTGGTAAAATTTTGATGAATTTAGGCATGATAGAGTAAGAGCTATAAAAATAACAAATACCATGTGTTGCTTTGCTCCTACTCTGAGTAGATCTGCATGTTTGTATTATTTGGCTCAGTTATGTTGTGAATCATGCTTGGATGAAAATATATGAGTTGTAGTACTTTTCATAAGATTTCCACCAAGCTAAATAGCATAATTTTTGGTTAAGCATATGTTTAGTTATAGTGGTTTAAAGTACTGTTTCAATTTCTGTCTAAACCCAGACAGGGATGCATTGTTTGTTATGTAAGTCCTTGTTAGTTGGAGATTTAGCTCTAGATGTTTATAACAAAGTTGTTCACAATTTAGTAAGCTTTCTATAAAGTACATAACCATAATTTATGGGCATATGAAACTCAAGTTATGGCTGTTTAATCTGGCATGATAGATTATGTCCATGTTTTGAATAGAGATGTCTTCATGGGGCTTGATAAATGGTTTATAATTATAAATTAAAATGTAAAAATAGAAAATGTTGTTCCACTACCATTCTGTGATATTGTTGTATCATGTTGATATATATTATGGTCATGTGTTTGAAGAAAATGTGAGTTTTAGATTTATCTTGCTCTCACATGGTTAATTGCAATAGAAATTGTCTTTTTCATAGAGACTGCTATGTTTGTTAAAATAAAATGAAATTTGTATAATAGTTTATTTATAGTATGTAGAGGCTACTGTAATTTTGGTGGAATTTGCTGTGTACTTTTGGTATATGTTCTTTAATTCACCTTATTATCCAAATAAATTAAGAAAGACATTAAATAAATTTATTTGGTAATAACCACTATGTGTTCTAGTGTTATTTAGATAAGTGGAACATGTTAGTGATAATGGTTTTGCCCAAGTGCATGTTTAAAATATACGTTAATAATTAATTGTTCGCAATCGTTGTTTCTAAACAGTTTCTGAAACTATTTAGATTGCATTATTTAAATGATGTTTTCTGGGAATCTTGTGTATAACAAAGGTGTAGATATTTCATTCATATAGCGGCTGTTAAAATTTGATGGCATTTGGCCTTGTGGTTTGTGAGTTATGTCCGTTCAAGTTGAATTCCAGAAATGGCTGCTCTCTGTTTGTCAGGGACAGATTCTGGAGCTTTATAATTTCGACCAGTTTAAGTTGAGAATTATGCTCTGAAGTCTAAATATGAAATACGGATAATTTCTTAAGCTTTCCAGAATGTCTTAATTCATGTCTTTTGGAGTTGTGTAACTCCAGTTATGATTTATTTTCTCAGCTGCTGTTAACAGTCCTAGAAATGGCAGATTCCTTGTATTGCTATTGCTTGGTTTATTGCTATGTATGACTCATGTCTTTGGTAATGGCCAAGTTAATATACCTGAGACCTGGTGAAACATGTATGCGATGTCTAATATGTTTAGTGTTGCATTCCTTGTTGGCTTAGCATGTTGGTTGTGTAATCATTAAGTTGAGCAATGACATGTGCTTAAGTGTGTTTAGTGTAACCATGCTCTTGCCATGCTTCTTGTGTGTAATGCTTTGTCTATTGCACTTCCATGTGTTCATGCACTTGCATCTTGTATGTCATCTAGGTACGCTAGATGAACCACGTGAAGGACGTGATGGTGGATAATCCCGAAGATGGAATGATTAAGCAAGTGTTATGATCTTAGATGTCACCAAGACGGAGCAAGCTAACGAATCTGACTCGGTGTCACATTCCAGGCAAGCCCCGGAGCATTATAAGCCTCCTACTTTTGAAAGTGAATGAGTATATATATGTCATATATGTATTGTTGCATTAAGTATAGGAGTTGGATGAAACCATTGTTGCATATATAACCTTCCTTGTCCAGTATTTATATAACCTGAATCATAATTAGTCAGGATCACGTCTAAGCTTAGCCATGTTTAGCTCGGTAGAAGCCAGGTAATTTGCTGTCACCTGTAGGATATAGGTGGATTCCGAATCACGGTTGGCTATATTTGCTATCGTGGAAAAGAACCATGTGTTAATAATATGAAAAGGAGATTGGGCGGGATGATGATAGTGACGCAACAAGGCATGGAGGTCTTGGGTGTGGATCTATCCTTGTATGTGTCAATTATGGACCGATCGTTGTACGTCCTCTTGTCATGTTGAACGCATGCCTGACACTTAGTTGGCCGGATAAGTCGTTCCGACCACGAAGCCTAGTAGTATGACTCAGGCCGGAAGACCGGCAAGTATAAAGTGCGCACTATCGGAGGAAGTGCGGTGTGCGGGGGGCCATTGGCGTAAGACCAAAGGCAGGTAAGTTCAAAGTCCTGACCTCCCTGGCAGAGTGGCAGCCCTGGGAGTGCAGCGCTGATCGGAGCCACGATTCCTGAGTCGTACCAAAGGTGACCCGCTTGCTCTCCGATGAGGGATGCTTGGGTGAGTGTCAGGAATAACCCTCCAGCTGGATAGGAATCGTTTCGAATCGCCGTCTCTCCCGGATAGTGAGAACTTGACAGAGCAGTGGCGAACGTAGCATTCACTAAACAACCTAATGGTTCTATGATGATGATGATGATCACAGCCTTGATAAACCTGATATGGTTATTATTGATTGATATTAATCAAGTGATTGCTATAGTACAAGTGCTAATCTAGTTGATAGGTTAATGAGAATTAAATGGATGCTAAATAAGAAAGGTTTAACTATTTATTCTTAAGCTTTTTATGCAAAATGTTATCCAGCAAGCTGCACTTATATATCAGCCTTGCATACTCCTTGGTGTCATTTATTTCTGGTTTATGACGGGTAAGTCTAGCTGAGTACATTCTCGTACTCAGGGTTTATTCCCACTTGTTGCAGGTTGTGATGTATCATAGCTACTGCAAGATTTGGATGACTCCTGCTTTAGGGAAGGAGTAAGATCATGGGCATGATCCTTCCTACTTACCTCATCTATGATGCTTTTGTTGGAATGGACCATGGTACTGGCATGTATTTGAAATAAAAGTGATATTGGTTTCAAATTACTTTGCTTCCGCTATTTGTAAACTTGAGTTGTAACAACCTTATCGAACTCCGATGTATTTGAACTACTTGCGAAATGTATGTAACGTGTGACTTGTTATGTTGAATCACTACGATCTTGGCTTGTATGTTGGTTGGTTTGAAATCCCTCGTGATTTTGTTGGACTACCGGAGTTATATGGGCTCAAGTATGATAAATTGATCGCTTCGGTGATTGTTTTTGTACTTGTGCTCTTATAATTTGGACGGTTCTGTGACAACTGGTATCGGAGCAAGGTTCAACAGTAAACATGTCACATGTGTATTTGAAACAAAGCTTTTCTTTATAAAAATCAGTTTTGGAAACTTATAGCTATATATAGGTGTGTTCAAATCTAAACTTTTAATCTAAGTATGCCAGTGGTCTTTAACTATGCCCAACTAAGGACCTTTAGGTGGCTTAGTTAAGTAATAACTATGGGGGGATTTACTTACTGCAATTTTTATTTCGTCGTCCATATGGCGTGCTATTGTATGGATGCCATTCACTTGAGTGGTAATGTATGGATCAATTTCCATCTACGCCCAGGCCAAGGTATGTATGTATGATGACCGCACTATGCTACCCTGTGGTCAAATGGTAGAGGTAGGTCTCATATATGAATTAGCCATATATGTTGATAGATTCAAATTTTGTAACATCGTACCTACGCTTAGGTAAGTGTGAGTTGTGAGAGCATGATCGTCCAACCGTCGGTCTGGGGGAGAGCTAGTTTTGGTTACTGGAATATTTACATGTTACACACATGTATATATGAAGGTACTTAATTGTGGGTTAGTGGTATGGCCGTATATACATGTCTCTATGTATGTATAGGCATATTTCATTTTGGGTAGTTTGATGCTGAAATATATATATTGGGATATATATATGGAAGCATCTAGCTTTCAACCTAGAGTCCAGTATTTCATTTCATGCACTTATATCATTGTTGGGTGGGCTGAAATAAAATTTTCTGCAGGTACGCTAACCACGAATGCGTAGATTTTTTGTAGCTAACGACTAGCTATATGTCGAGAGTGTGCGTATTATGCCACCGATATAGAATGTGATTACCACCTTAGGCTGGTGATTTTGTGAGGACGAATAGGACGAAACATGCATCATCATGATTGATTGCCCTACGCATAACTTTGCTCTTGACACCCTTGTTCTAACAATAAGTAACTTGTGAATTAATATGATGTGACTTTGCTTGTGTAAAGTTAGATAAAGTGCCTTGCTCTATGTTGCTTGAGTAGCTATGCTTGATGTTAGGTTCTTCCTTTCCAGTTACCTACAAAGTAGTTCTTTTTATGTGTGGTTACCTTGCTTTCTAGGTGTGGTTGCAGCACAAGTTGTCTAACCTCTTGTCCTCGGTGAGACCATGAGTTGTCATCAAGCCTTATCATTGTGCTTATCTCATAAGTTGCCTCAAGAACACCTTCTCGCTTAGAACACATGAGCTTATGCGTGTGTACATAACCAAACCTCGTTGGGTTCTCTTGAATATCAACTTTTGCCCATGATATGTCCTGGTTTGAGTTTTGCCCAAATTCTTTTGGACCCTTTGCTACCTATCTAAAAAATCATCCTGTTCCTAAAGACATGATCATATCTACCTACTTTGTGGTACAATATCGTATCATGATCCTTGTCCTAAGAACCAGAT
>NC_012874.2:38904087-38952217 GCF_000003195.3 Sorghum bicolor | reverse complement strand
ATAATGGTTATCTATCAAATCATGAATCTCATATCATGATGTCAATCATTCTTAATCATGCAACCTACTACATTGGTTATGCATCAATGTCATTATTCCCTAAATCCTTCAACCACATGCACACGTGCATGTAGAAGGAGGTATGCTCACAGTTAGTGGGGTACACCATATTCATGTTGTATCCTAACTACAATCATCTTAGTGAGTATCTTTCTAAAGAACATTGTTCTGCTCTCGTGCTTGCTACCCATTTAACTAGGTTACCCTTTGATCTATCTCGATGGCTTGCTTATGGTTTGGTCAATCTATGCCATCCGTCAACATGATGCACATGTTTGAGATGCCTGGCCTTTTTGGACATAAGTGAGATTTACCTTCTCGACTGAAGAAGAGTTATGCACCTACTCAGTAAAGGATAACAACACATTCCCATCATGTTCTGCTTACTATCTACCACCTTTGCTTATAGTAATGGTTGCTGGAGATAATTTCATCTATGTTCTCACATGCTTGCTTATGCCTTGGGTGTCTTCCTTCTATGTGCGAGAACCTTACCCCAAGAATCCTCTCAGACCACTTGGTTCCTTGTCCTATAGTTGATCTAGTGCAATGCTTATCTGTTGTTGCATGAGCCTCATAATCTTTTCATGATAAATCATGTTGTTGCTCTGTCGATGAAGCCCTAATCTAAGTATCAGCTTGGTCTCTTGAATCTCGTTTGTTTAACCTCCAACTCTCCCTAATCTTAAACGTTATCAGTGATGATCTCATGTAATCATTTATTTGGTAACTATCCTGGTTAAGATAGGGATTTTGTGGAAATTAAAGCATGAATCCATGATCAGTTGTCTTCGGTGAGTAATATATGTTCTCTTGTGTTGTGTTTTGGATCTTCAGGTCACTTCCATGTTGACTCCAAACCTTGTGACTACCTTTGCTTTGCTATCCCTCCGTTGCACAATGCTTGTTCATACGACCAACTTTTGTGCCACAAGAAATTTTTCATTGAGTGTATGATTAATAATGGTGTCATGAGTAGTAGCTAACGGTGCCGCGATGAAACCGAGGGCCTCTTGTGGGTGGCCGACAAAAGGATGTGCTGCTCGGCACATGCTGGTATCGAGGTTTCTAGTCATGATCCATTATGGAACTATACCAATGAAATGTCTTCTTGTGACTTTTCCCTTCAAAATCTCACCATATCATATCGAAATATCCCTATATCCATCGAGATGTCATAGGACATTCTTCTGAAGTCAACCAAAGGTTAACCATTGAAGAACAAGTCACTGATATAAAAATTAATAGACTGCAAGAGGTGGTAGACAAGTGACACTATTTCACTATCCTACAACGACAATGAGCATTTAATGAGCAACATGGGTCATCCTCATCAAACTAGAAGGACACCCAACACTTAATGTTGGACAAGTTATCTGTTGAACAAGCATCGATCATCACCATTGTGCTTATGACCTAGTTTTCCTAATTCTTGATCTTTATGTGCATCACAGTCATACAACTAAAGTCAACCATCTTTGGCATGAATCCTTATCTCTTGGCTTTGGGTGTGACCAATTATTGAGCATCAACCGTAATTGTGGTGGTTAAGTGTGAAGCTTTAGAAAATTTTGGGCTAAGAGGCAATTGATTGGTTGCTAGTAGCAAGGCTAATCTCAAGGGAAGTAATGATGGAATGACAACTATGAGGGATATGTTTTATCAAATCGTGAATTAAACATGGAGTTAAGAGATGTCTTTTCAGTCTAGAACACTGCCATTGCAGCACCAAACAAGTTTAGTATGTACATGTTCTGCTTATGCAAATGTTGCCTGTTTGAGCTGAATTTTGGTCAGAGGTTAGAAGACTAATGGATCTAAAATTTTTATCAAGTTTCATGCAGAATTGAGTGGTAATTGGTTGAATACTTGCAACTGTTGGTGACCTCTAGGTCCCACAATCATCTCTAGGTCCCACAATCATCCTTCTTCAGTAGTGGTTATCCAATTCCTACATCACTACAAGAAATCTGGGCTTCTGTGACGATTACGATTACTAGATGACAGAACACCAATCTGTCATAAACACAGGCTGTTTATGACGACTGTTTAGTGGATGACAATTGTTTATGACCAAACTGTGTCTTCATCATAAACAACATCATAGCATCTAGCTGCATGGGATTTATGACGATAGATTGTGACAATAGTTAATTGTCATAAAATATAAATCTATTATAATTATTTTTAAAATATCTTGTTATCCCACATGGCCATTGGTGCACACTATTATATGTCCTAGGTGAATTATTTTCATCCTACTTAACTCCTAGTCCCACGTAGGATTGAAGGAAGAAAATTTCAAAAGAAAATACCAAAATGTTGGTATTTGTGATGATAGATTGTAACAATAATTGATCATTATACATATAAATCTATTATAATTATTTTTAAAATGTTATCTTATCCTATTTAGTCGTTGGTGCATAGTACCATATGCCCTAGTTATAGCCCCATGTAGGATTGGATAAAAAAATTCAAAAAAACACCCTAGTTATAGCCCCATGTAGGATTGGATAAAAAAATCTATTATAATTATTTTTAAAATGTTATCTTATCCTATTTAGTCGTTGGTGCATAGTACCATATGCCCTAGTTATAGCCCCACATAGGATTGGATGAAAAAAATTCAAAAAAACACCCTAGTTATAGCCCCATGTAGGATTGGATAAAAAAATTCAAAAAAACACCAAAATGTCGGCTACCACAGGTTTTGAACCTGGGACCTGCAACCATTTAGCCCTCAGCCGACTGCGCTAACCAAGTGTTCGATAATTTTTGTACTCTAGAGTTTGGATGCTGGCAAAAATGAGATCTGAAATTTGGCAGGCTGCAGGTCCACCGCTGGCTGCAAAAAGAGATCCAAAATCCGTTGGCTACAAAAAGAGATCCAAAATCGTATCCCTTTCACCATGGTGGACGCCGCCGATCCACACCTCCAGTTCTCTTTTCAGTTTTGTTTTTAGTTTTGTTTATTCATTTAATAGGTTTTCCAATATATATTTTTTGTTTATTCAAGACTTTTGTAGCTGGGACCATCTAGGGTCCGGTCAAAGTGTTTTTTCTGAGAAATTCAATGTTTGATTTGGTCAAACTAGGTCAAACTAGCCAATAAAAGACCTCAAATGAAAAACTTTTGAATATAAAGGAGTTAGAACTGACCAAGGTCTACCTTTTAAACGTAGTACATTTTTGCATTTGGAAAAGTTCCAATAAACTCTAGTCACATTTTTGAAAACCCAAGGCGTGACTTGGTCAAACTTGGTCAAACAACGCACTAAATGACATCAAATGAAAATCTTTTGAATACAAGATAGTTAGAGCTCATCAAGATACACATTCCATACATATGACATTTTTGCATTTGAGAAATTGTTTGTAAACTCTAGCCATAGTCTTGAATCACACATAGACTTTATGAAAATATATGTGGGACATGTGGATTTAGAACTGCACTTTCGTAATACTTTGTCAAATGCAAAAATGTCTAATGTATCAAATGTAGATCTTGATGAGTGGAACAAACTTGTTATTTATGACTTCTCGAGTTGGGGCCGTCTAGGTTCCCGAAAACGTGCGTGTAGCCATAAAAATTTGAAATTTCAAAATTTAAGTGATCCAAACCTTCTGAGATGAAAAGTTGACCATTACACCAAATGTGTGTCTTGATGATATGGACAAACTTTGTATTCATGACTTTTGTAGCTGGGACCATCTAGGGTCTGGTCAAAGTGTTCTTTTTGAATATTCCAATGTTTGACTTGGTCAAACTAGGTCAAACTAGCCAATAAAAGACCTCAAATGAAAAAATTTGGAATACAAAAGAGTTAGAACTCACCAAGGTCTACCTTTTATACATAGTACATTTTTGCATTTGGAAAAGTTCCAGTAAACTCTAGTCATATTTTTTGAAAACCCAAGGCATGACTTCGTCAAACCTGGTCAAACAAGGCACTAAATGACCTCAAATGAAAATCTTTTGAATACAAGGTAGCTAGAGCTCATCAAGATACACAATCCATACATATACATAGGACATTTTTGCATTTGAGAAAGTGTTTGTAAACTCTAGTCACAGTCTTGAATCACACATGGAGAAATAACTAAAATAAAAGTTATACATCTCGAAAGGATATACAACATTGTAGTTCACAACTTTATCATTTAAAGTCATTTTGATATTGAAATATTTATTTTATAATATTTTATAGAAGTTGTAGTTAATGATCTATAGTTATATGCTCTACAGTCATAAGTGAGAGTGTAGTTGTAGTTAAGGATCTATAAGGAAGAAGCAAACAAAACAAAAGTTGTAGATCTCGAAAATTATGCAACATTGTAGTTCACAACCTTTTCTTGTCAAATCGGATGCGGAAATTACGTTTGAATTCTCACATTTGAAATTCATTTTCTCAAACGATGTCGGATGGAGAAACAACCTAAATAAAAGTTGTAGATATCGAAAAGTTATGCAACTTTGTAATTGACAACTTTTTCATTTAAAATCATTTGTCTAAGAAAAATTATGGCTGAATTTCCAAATATTTGAAATTCAAAATTTTCAAACAATCTAGGATGAAAAAATGATCAAGACTAAAGTTGTAGTTCTTTAAATATTATAAAAAATTGTAATTGACAAATCTTTTATTTGAATTTATTTATAGTCCGAAATAGTACTATATTTTTTTTGAAATAATGTTATTTAAGAAAAAAAAGCCATAGTGGTTGCGGGTGATGTAAAAAGTCAAGACGATAAAAGCCTCGGTCATCTTCCCGCGTACACCGAGTTGCAACCCATGTGCGCCCGCGAAAGAAAAATGTTTGCCGCGCTATGGTTTTGACATGAAAAGTCATATATACCCTCCAACTGGCAATCTGTATTATTCCTTGTGAGGTCAATTTCGAACTTCTCCTCAGCCGAGTGCCACACATACATATACGAGCTAACCCTAGAAATCATTCCCCACATCCACATCTCCACAGCCGCCGCCCAAGAACACACCTTTCCTCCTCCCGCAGCCACCCGTTGCCTCCCTCCCAAGACGATGGGGCCAGGGAAGAGGACGCGCGGTGGGAAGAAGCCTCCTCGCCCTCCTGCGGTCCTTCCAGATTCGGTGGCAACTTGTTGCCTCAGTCCGACGAGCACGACGATGTTGCCAGGGAAGATGACGCCCGGCGCCAAGAGCATGCCTTGCGGCAAGAGCTCGCCTTCATTCTCTTCTTCAGTCCTTCCAGATCCTGCGACAATCCCTCACCTCTCTCGCACGAGCAACACGATGCCAGAGATCCTAGGTACCTCTCCCTCCCTGGGTCTGTCTGTCACCTCTCCCTCCGTAGGTCTCTGTTCTTTGGCTTTGGTGGAGAGGAAGTCATCGTGGATTAATTTGATTAGCTTTAGGCTTCAAGCGGCCACTGGTGACCATGCTCCTCATTTTAGAGTCTCTCAGCTGCACGACAGAAAAAAGTGGGGGGATTTTTGGTTTCACGATTTTGCAATTGAACTGTTTGTCCATGGTCCATCTCTCCCATGTTTTTTTGTTTACGAATTTTTGAATCATAAATCTAAAAAAAATGTTTTGAGAATTTTTTTGCTGCATCATTTTGAGCTAGCTTACAATTTCAATTTTTAAGTCCAAGAAAAAGAATTTATAGATTTGCGTTGGTACAGCAAGAGCTACTATTGGACACACGTCAAACATGGACTGAAACAATTAATCCAGCACTCTCCCATGTATAAACCAACATAGATTCTGTAGTTTATGCAGATCCATCCAGCACTCTCCCATGTAGGTAAGCGGTAGTAGTTTAGAAAATTGAGTTCTTTCACTTGTGCTTGTAAAGAATTGTGTTCTGTGTATACTATAAAGTTGCTAACTAATTTCATACCCACTGAATATAATTGATATATGCAGATCAGGAAGACATCGACTTAAGCTCTTTGAGGGCACGTAATATATTGAGGAACAATCAATATGCTCAGCGGTTGGGTGTTCGTAGACTAGCAGAACTATTGCAGAGTTCATTTGCAAAGAAGAGATCTGTTGAAAAGATTTTTGAGAAAAAATCTAAGGTACTACAAATCAATATCTCAAGCTGGTTGGGCTATGCTCATTTATTTATACAATTGATCCTAGTTTCTGCAACTGATTTTGACATGTCTTTGTTTTCTTTGTGAGGCTTTGTTACTAGAGGAAGATGTGGGCAACAGTATGTTACCACCTGGTGATTGTGTCAAAGCTGGAACAGGAAGAACATCCAAGAGAGTGCTAGCACCAGAAAATAAAGAAGATACAATGAGATGCACTAGGCAAAGGGCTGCAAGAGAACAAATGTCGACCACTAGCCTGATTGAAGCCACAGAGGGTGGACTGGAACCTGAATTCTCTGCAAACCAGAATCAGGGCGGGACCAACAATATTGAACAAGGCAAGAAATTTTTTTGATGTCATCTAGTTGGATGTTGTTCTTGAGTTTCGTGATGGAGGTGTTTAGATCCAATGAAGATATCTGCATATTGATAGTGGCTCTGCTTAATGCTATATGAGTTATAGTTGATAGTAGGCTCTCTACTTCATGCGAGATAATCTGCTGCTCTACCTTCATGTTTTGTTGTGGCAGCGGGGGATCAGCTACTGCTGCCCTTGTTTTGTATGGTAGAGGTGTGTCAATATGCCATTCTTGTAGTGATATACCTCTACCCAAACAAGGATAGCAAGTGGTGACCAAAGCTCTAACCCCTGCTGCAGCAAAACATGGATGGAGAGTAGCAGATTATCTCACACTTCAAACATGTAAAAATACGCTCATGTTTTATCTAGAAAATTATATCCGTTTAATTTGATTACTCTGCTCCTGTCATGCTTATGCTTATTTGAGTTGACACGAATTAAGTTTATTAATAGTATCCACTATCAATGTCAACTAGAATGCTTGTGCTGGATGACATGTTTTTGTGTTATGTGTGCACTAATGCCATCATGTTTCTCTCAACACTGTAGAAGCAAGAAAAATACAAAGACATTGAGCTCACTGCTGTTGATCTATTCAAGGAGTTGCATTGCAGCAAAACTAAAGGTTTTAGTGAACCTGTGAAGAAAGCTTACTAAACTGTTACCTCTTTTTTCCTTCCTTTATTAAGTACCTTGTGCAAGGAACCTTTATTTATATAATGATGCAACACTGAAACCGTGCTTTGATTGCTAGGATGATATGCATGCCCAGGAAGCCCTTCCTTCACCATCAGTAGAAGATGGGCAGCAAGCTAAGACTTCAGTAGAAGTTGTTTCCAAAGTGCTGCTGAAGTCAAATACATTCCTTCGCAATGTTGGAATTCAGCAGCCTGCTGCCAAGACAACCAATGTGGTAAAAGAACTACAAGCTGAATTGGATGTAAAGAAGCTAGAGTCTATAGGACTTCAGCAGGAGCTTGAAAGATTGAAGGCGCAGACACAAGAATCTGAGGCAAAAGTGGACAAACAAGCTGAGGAGATTAAGAGCCTGAGAAAGATGGCAGCAGATACTTAGAGCCTCATTCGACAAATGATAACATTTGGACAGGGTCAGATCAGTCCGCCCTAAGCTTCCTGTATCCTAAGGTACACAACTTTAACTTGTCTCTTGTGTCTTTGCATCCAAATCAAGACTATTAAACTATTTTTTGGTGGCTAAAATTTGTGCATGGTTTTTGTGTATGGTTGAACAGGAATTTGGTGGCTGATCCTGAAATTTGAGGCTAGGATCCCTTTTGGTATTGGAGCAGCGCTGCTTGATTGCGTGTCGTGGTGGATTTTGGTCTTGGTACTTTTGTGTATGAGATTTTGGTTGTTGGAATAGTGTTGGCTGGTGGCAAATTTTGTGGTTTGGCTGTGCTTGGAGTATTCGGCTATAGTTTGGCTCTATGCATGGAGTGTTAAATCTGTTGTTGTAGGTTGTTGGAAGCCTGGAATGTGGCTGGATGTCTTTTGTGTATGGAACATGTATTCTAGATTATTATCAATGGCTGCAACATAATCTATTGTATGGGCTGACTATTATAATTATGCAATTGCTAATGAGGCCTATATTCTGAGATTATATTTTTTAAATTGGGCTGCTATACAATATGGGCCTAGATTATGATGTTGGGCTGCAATAAAACAATGTCAATTTGTAGCTGGGCTCAAAAGACATTTGCGCTAATTGGACTGGTTTCAAATGAAAAAAAATAAAAAAGGCCACACTATATGGGCTGAATCTGAACTGCCACGTCATCTGCCACATCACATATGCCGGATCACAATATACATGGTAATATTTTGTTTAATATGTTATGACGATTTTGTCCTGTCATTATATCAATGACGTGAGAGCTATTGTCACTATATCAATGACGATGTCCCCTGGTGGTCACAGAAGCTGGTTAGTGACCCACCTTTTGTGATGACAGTCATTTCGTCACTGCAGGCAGACAGTGACAGGAAACAGACTCTAATCGTCATAATCTGTTTGTCACAGAAGCCCAAGATTCTTGTAGTGCATGCCTTGGGTACGTTCTATGTGTTACCTAAGAAGTTGCACCTGATTCCACCCAAATAACTTTTGTTGTTTGCATACGAGGATCCCCTTGGAGTAAATGATCATGGAAGGTGTTGAACCCACAAAGTCAGCTATCACATTCATCGTTTTCTTAACCAGGTTGGTAAGTACAATTTTGTCATCAGAGAAAGAGAACTGCATGCTTGGAAAGTTGTACTCCAATCATTTTGGTAGAAGACTACTTTTAAAATGTTGTGAATGAGCATGGAACCACTATAATGAGCAACCCTTAGAAGCTTGTGACTTGGTGCAAGGTTATTATGGCTTGCATTAGTTTCATTAAAGAGACTGATGATACACGAAGCTCCGCTTATGCTCTGAACCACCCTTCATACTTTGAGAACAAAGTGCACAGGACAGTGCTCTCTTGGATTCCTCCCAAAGTAACAATGCTTCATCTTCAGACCAAAGTTTACTATGAAAAGTAAGTATCAGAAAACTTTTGGTCCAACTTAACTTCTCTGATGTTCGAATGCTATCTTTGAGGTTGGGAAATGCATGACATCGTTTCTCTTCTCTTGAAAGTCTTTCGCACCGAATCTCGAGACGAGATTCTTTTTAAGGGGGGAGGGCTGTAACACCCTAGGTGTTTATCTTGTGTTTTGGGACTTACATTTCATGAGCATAAGCATCATTTGTTCATATATGATAGTATGAAACATACTTTGATGTTGTGACAAGTGAATGCTTAACGATCCTGCATAATAAAGCTTGTGGGTGTTGATGGTGCTTCTTCCATGTGTATCATCTCCATCTCTACCTAGGTGATCACTCAAAAAGTTTCATGAAGTTTGGATTCAAAAGGTCAAATGAAATAATGAGTTACATGCTTGTTGGAATGACCTTATTAAGTGAATGGAACCTTGGGTTACTAACCTAATCTTGCAATCTTGACCAAGTGACTCTAGATGAACTCTACAACAATTGTCATGATGAGTTCATGTTGAGCTTGTGCCAAGAAAATGCTTTATTTGCTCTAAAACCCTAGTTTGGTGCTTTATCGGGTTACTGCTTTGACCAAAGTGAAAGATTGACTTCTGTTGCAGTTAGGAGATTTGACCCTAAATGAAAGTTGTAGCTTTGCTTCTGTAGAAGAAACTTTATTTAAGGGCAAGAACCAAATAAGCCTGCAAATAGTTCAAACAGAGGCTCCATGTTCGAATCAGCTGTTGCTTTTTATCCCTGAGAAATAATTCTAAGTCCCTGGAAAGTGACAGCAGCAAGTTAGCTTCTTTGTGACATTTTATTATCCAAATTCATATGGTAACTCAATTGGATTCCTTAATATGAGTTGGAGTACCCTTTTTCGTGGAAACAATGGATCAAGTATCATCAAATTTGGAGTTCATTTGGATATTTAGTAGCTCCCAAAACAGCAAAAAGTTATTTTATCGCTAAACGGACATCGACCCGTTGGCATGCCGCGTTCTCATGTTTTTGTTAAGCAACTAAAGTTGGTCCATGAATAAAAGTGGTGGATAATGACTTGGAGAAGGTCATGTAAAAAGTTGCATCATGTTTGACATGGTTTGGACCATAAATTCTTGGTTTTGCGAATCACTATCAATTCATTGACACTCAAGGATTGACATCATGTTATCTCTTAATCAGTTACTCTAATGGCTTTGCACTCTAGATCAAAGTTGGAGATCAGGCCGAGTTGAGCAAACTTCATTTTGGGCCCATGATCCAATTCGGCACGGAACAAGCCCAAACCGGCGTCCCACCTTCCCTACTTCGATGCACGCCACGTGCTCGATGAAATGGCTACGTGGTCACCATGCAGCAGAGCTTGTCCCACCATGGGTGACACCTCCACCTCGCCTTTGCTGCTATCTGGGACAAGCCAGAGGCACTCCTTACTCCTTCATCCACTCGCCCTCACTTCCTTTGCCTCTCTCTTCTCCTCCTCGGCGCTCGCCCCGCCGTCCAGAGCCATGTCCGCCATGGCCGGCGGGCATAGCTCGTGGCTGCCGCTGCACGGGTAGGGCATGGCCACGGCTGGCCATGGTGAGGGTCTGGCCGCCCCTTTTCGTGTCTACACCAAGAGCCAGTTGATCAGAGAAGCAGACCTCTCCATTCTCCGTTCAGGAAGAAGAAGGCAGGGACCTCAGGTTAGAATATGAAACAACTCAGGGTTCTAGATGCGAAGCCAAGACTCGAATAGTGTTTGTGGGTTGTGGAGTGATTCATGGAAGATCTTGGGTTCCCGAGGCAAAAGTGTTTTCCTTTTTCTTTTGTTTTTGCAGATTTCTGGTTGAACTTTGTTAGTTCATAGAAAACGCTAGAAAAGTCGTAAAATAGCAAATGTAGACTTTTTGGAATCCCTGTGAAATTCTCTATGCAGTAGGTCTATATTATTGCATGTTTTAGTTTGAAGTTTAACGGTAAAAATAGATTTGTGCAGTTCGGTTTTAATTGCTTGCTATATTTGTTTTTTTCCATAACCACTGTATTATTGCACAAATAAATGTGAAAATATTGTGTACTTTTGGTATAGGTTCTTTAATTCACCTTATTATCCAAATAAAATAAGAAAGACATTAAATAAATTTATTTGGTAATAACCACTATGTGTTCTAGTGTTGTTTAGATATGTGGAACATGTTAGTAATAATGGTTTTGTCCAAGTGCATGTTTAAAATATACGTTAATAATTAATTGTTCGCAATTGTTGTTTCTAAACAGTTTCTGAAACTATTTAGATTGCATTATTTAAATGATATTTTCTGGGAATGTTGTGTATAACAATGGTGTAGATATTTCATTCATATAGCTGCTGTTAAAATTTGATGGCATTTGGCCTTGTGGTTTGTGAGTTATGTCCGTTCCAAGTTGAATTCCAGAAATGGCTGCTCTGTGTTTTTCAGGGACAGATTCTGGAGCTTTATAATTTCGACCAGTTTAAGTTGAGAATCATGCTTTGATGTCTAAATATGAAATACAAATAATTTCTTAAGCATTCCAGAATATCTTAATTCATGTATTTTGGAGTTGTGTAGCTCCAGTTATGATTTATTTTCGCAGCTGCTGTTAACAGTACTAGAAATGGCAGATTCCTTGTATTGCTGTTGCTTGGTATATTGCTATGTATGACTCATGTCTTTGGTAATGGCCAAGTTAATATACCTGAGACCTGGTGAAACATGTATGCTATGTCTAATATGTTTAGTGTTGCATTCCTTGTTGGCTTAGCATGTTGGTTGTGTAATCATTAAGTTGAGCAATGACATGTGCTTAAGTGTGTTTAGTGTAACCATGCTCTTGCCATGCTTCTTGTGTGTAATTCTCTGTCTATTTCACTTCCATGTGTTCATGCACTTGCATCTTGCATGTCATCTAGGTATGCTAGATGAACCATGTGAAGGACGTGATGGTGGATCATCCCGAAGATGGAATGATCAAGCAAGTGTTATGATCTTAGATGTCACCAAGACGGAGCAAGCTAACTAATCTGACTCGGTGTCACATTCCAGGCAAGCCCCAGAGCATTATAAGCCTCCTACTTTTGAAAGTGAATGAGTATATATATGTTATATATGTATTGTTGCATTAAGTATAGGAGTTGGATGAAACCATTGTTGCATATATAACCTTCCTTGTCCAGTATATATATAACCTGAATCATAATTAGTCAGGATCACGTCTATGCTTAGCCATGCTTAGCTCGGTAGAAGCCAGGTGATTTCCTGTCACCTGTAGGAGATAGGTGGATTCCGGATCACGGTTGGCTATATTTGCTATCGTGGAAAAGAACCATGTGTTAATAATATGAAAAGGAGATCGGGCAGGATGATGATAGTGACGCAACAAGGCATGGAGGTCTTGGGTGTGGATCTATCCCCGTCTGTGTCAATTAAGGAGCGATCGTTGTACGTCCTCTTGTCATGTTGAACACATGCCTGACACTTAGTTGGCCGGATAAGTCGTTCCGACCGCGAAGCCTAGTAGTATGACTCAGGCCGGAAGACCGGCAAGTATAAAGTGCGCACTACCGGAGGAGGTGCGGTGTGCGGGGGGCCATTGGCGTAAGACCAAAGGCAGGTGAGTTAAAAGTCCTGACCTCCCTGGCAGAGTGGCAGCCCTGGGAGTGCGGCGCTGATCGGAGCCGCGATTCCTAAGTCGTACCAAAGGTGACCCGCTTGCTCTCCGATGGGGGATGCTTGGGTGAGTGCCAGCAATAACCCTCCAACTGGATAGGAATCGATTCGAATCACCGTCTCTCCCGGATAGTGAGAACTTGACAGAGCAGTGGCAAACGTAGCATTCAGTAAACAACCTAATGGTTCTACGATGATGATGATGATCACAACCTTGATAAACCTGATATGGTTATTATTGATTGATATTAATCAAGTGATTGCTATAGTACAGGTGCTAATCTAGTTGATAGGTTAATGAGAAGTAAATGGATGCTAAATAAGAAAGGTTTAACTATTTACTCTTAAGCTTTTTATGCAAAATGTTATCTAGCAAGCTGCACTTATATATCAGCCTTGCATACTCCTTGGTGTCAGTTATTTCTAGTTTATGACGGGTAAGTCTAGCTGAGTACATTCTCGTACTTAGGGTTTATTCCCACTTGTTGCAGGTTGTGATGTATCATAGCTACTGCAAGATTTGGATGACTCCTGCTTTAGGGAAGGAGTAAGATCATGGGCATGATCCTTCCTACTTACCTCATCTATGATGCTTTTGTTGGAACGGACCATGGTACTGGCATGTATTTGAAATAAAAGTGATATTGGTTTCAAATTACTTTGCTTCTGCTATTTGTAAACTTGAGTTGTAATAACCTTATCGAACTCCGATGTATTTGAACTACTTGCGAAATGTATGTAACGTGTGACTTGTTATGTTGAATCACTACGATCTTGGCTTGTATGTTGGTTGGTTTGAAATCCCTCGTGATTTTGTTGGACTATCGGAGTTATATGGGCTCAAGTATGATAAATTGATCGCTTCGGTGATTGTTTTTGTACTTGTGCTCTTATAATTTGGATGGTTCCGTGACATGCACCTCATGATACGGTGTCACCCATGTTTTTTGTTTGCCCAGCAGTTCGAAGTACGGCGTTGGCAGCATCCTCCTCATTGTGTTTGGGCTCATAGATCCAGATCCTTCACTTGGTAGAGTCTGGGAGTTGAAAAACTCCTCCATGTTTTGCTCGAAGTGTATCCTGCTCATAGAGACAAGGCAGAGATCAAGTGCATGGGCCCTTGTTGGTGGAAAACACCAACAGAACCAAAAGTGTATTTGTTCTTCTCTAACCTTAAGCATAGTGAGCAAGACAAAGTTGATAGATGTAGCATTGAAAACATTTGTCAGATCAGATCACTCAACCTTATGGAAAGATAATCCATCTAAGTAAATGTTTTTTTCTTTACATGACTATCATTTTCCAAAGATCGGATGTGCAACGTTTTAGCTCATATGGTTAAGAGTGTGGGATCAAGAAGGTAGTACCGGGAACAAGGACTAAACATGTTGAATCAATTGGGTTGGTTAATTTGGAGTTATAAATCATACATGTTTGTCTTTTTATCCATGTGCATGCCAGAATCAAGGAGAAGCTTATAACAGTGACAATCACATACCTTAAGATGTTACCTTAATTGAAGAGTGATGGTACAATATCACCTTGTGGAAGCTTTTCTTTCTCAATGGTTGTGCATCTTGTTCGTGGCACTCTTCGTCTTGTTCCATGGATTATCTCTCGAGCTATGTCTTTCTTGTGCAAATTGTTAAACTTCATGTGTCTCCTTCTTTATCTCCATTCTGAATTTCTCTCAGGACTTATCAAAACGATATTGAAAATTTTCCTGCAGGGGTTAGTCCAACAAAATATATCAGTGTCTACACAAGCAGTTTTTAGTTCAATAACCAAACTAGACTCCATGTCCAATCGGATTAAGGAAGGCTATTTAACGTAAGCACCATGCTTAATTTAAATGCCAATGGAAGTATGTCGAGTATTTTCAAACCAACACTTACTTGTGAATAGACAAAGGTAGCATGACAACATTATAGAGATCTACTCAAGTGGGGACGAAGTAGAATGATTAGTGTTTAACAAATTGAGCATGTCTTAAGGGTAGGGACAACCAACATAGCAACATGGCAAATAATGTTTTTGTGTAAGGTATTCCCCCCAGCTTGAACAAGTGAAGTTTGGAAGAATTTAATTCAATGTTGCATGATGATTGGTTGGACATACCTTGTTGTTATTCTTCACTCTTTTACTTCAAGCCTGAATCGCGAAGATAACGGAATTGCTTCCCCCAAGCTGAATGTTGACATAGTCTTTAATCTTGAATCCGCACAACACAGATGTTCTTCAATATTCTTGAGCTTCAAAATGTCAGTGATGATTGCAACGCTTCCAAGTTGATGAAGATATCTTGATCATTGGGGTTCTCTCTTTAAATCATGTAAAACTCAAATAGACAACAAAACTTGTAGCACCGATTAAACATTAGTAGTTGGCCACTTAAGCCTTAGTTGTCCAAGCTTTTTAGATTTTTCTTAATTCTTTTTCTAAGCAGAGTTTCAACAAGATCTCTTTCTTAATATATATATTTTTTGGATTTTAATCTTTCTATGAATCAAAAAGGAAATGGAATAGGATGAATGCATGTTTATTTATTTTTTATTTTGTTTATTCCACCACGGTGAATATCCGTGTGGGCTTTTACACACCACACAATTTATTCACATGGGGTTTTAGTATTCTATGATAAATGCATAGATAGCCATAGCGGGAGGACAACGGGAGAGACCTGGGTTCCTGTATACTTTTCTATTACTACAGTTCTATGATAACAACGAATGAATAGATATAGCAATCACATATTAGTACTTTGGGACATCAAAACACCAACCACAGAATGAGATGAGAAGGGGGCTGGGAAGCTCTGACTACGGTCCTAAAAACATCGATCCGAACGAGGTGGAATACGTCGACCGTTAGGGTTGTCGCTACCCTAGGGCTACCACAACAATCCGCAGGACTGGGTGCAACCTCAGGTAACCTCTAGTATAGACACCACGTCTACACTAACGATTACTACTCTAATTACCATGAATAACTAGAGCACTCGATGCGAACGGAGATCCTATGCCAAAATATAACAACTACACTACTCGATAATAATAAAGGCATAAAAGTAAATAGAGAATATAAATATATTAAAGCATAAGTCTTACAATAAATATAAAGACATACCAAAACTCTGAAGACTTCTCTAGAACCGAAGCGCAGTTGCGCTCTCCCTAACTCCCGAATAGAACTAATCTACTACATTGGAATGTCTAGCCCTAATTCTCTATAGAGGAAAGGTTATCCTTCGAGGGCACCTCTCAACTCTATAATGATGTGTTCTCCTCCAGGGGCCAGGGGCCTTGCTTATATAGTCCTCCTCCTTTGTGCATTTTTGGTTCAGCAGGCGATGTGATACTAAACTTTCCACCATATGTCATTAAAATGCACATAGGCCATAATGGACCAAAATCTGATTTGGGCCCAATTAATCCCGCAGCTCTTATGTGGAGTCCTTCTTTTATTAATATCTCTTGATTTCGAACTCCAAATATAGCAAATAATATATGCATTTCGATCAGCTCGACGAGATCTTTGTAATGGTGTACTCCATTCTGTGATTGGTGCTTGTACCAGGGCGGGCGCCCTAGGATCAAGGGCGGCGCCCTGGCCCCAGGCCCGTCTCGGCTCTGCTTCGGTACCGTGGCTTCTGGAGTCTTCTAGATGATAGAAAATTAGCGCACACGTTAATATCTCTATGTAAACCCGACGTGTGGGCCTTTTCTCCATATTTCCTGATAAGCCCCTGTAGAAATAGACAAACACCAAAACTCGTGGAAATCTATCAGATGAAACCCTAAGTCTAGGTGTCGGTTGCATTTGGATCCTTTTTCATGATTAGTTGACGGTTAAATGTGAGCATTAAGGACCGTCAACAACTAGCAACTAAACTAGTTACACTACTTTGCGGTAAGTAAAAGGAGAGGAAGAGATATTTATACCGCCATGTAGGGGATGAACCAATCACAATAATATGAAGTCCAATCACCAGGAGAAATCCAAAGAACAATCACAATAGAGACACACAATTTTCTCCTGAGGTTCACGTGCTTGTCGGCACGCTACGTCCCTGTTGTGTCGACCAACACTTGGTGGTTCGGTGGTTAAGAGGTGTAGCACGAACCTCGTCCTCACTAGGACACCACAAGAACCTACCAACAAGTGAGGTAACTCGATGACACGAGCAATCCACTAATGTTGCCTTTGGCTCTCCGCCGAGGTAGGCACAAACCCGTCATGATCACCGGGAGATGGCCACGAACAATCACTAACTCGTGTCAATGCTCCTCCGCTGCTCCAAGCCGTCTAGGTGGTGGCAACCACCAAGAGTAACAAGAAAACCGCAGCTAGAACGATCCCCAAGTGCCACTAGATGCAATCACTCAAGCAAATGCACTTGGAACCACTCCCAATCTCACAAAGATGAATAACCTATGAAGGAGATGAGTGGGAGGAGTTTGCTTAGGCTCACAGGAATGTCAAGTATGCTAGAATGCCAAGAGAGTAAGCCCTAAGCCGGCCAACACGTATTTATAGGCCCCTCAAGCAAATAGAGGTGTTGGCACTTTCACTGGGCTAAAAACGGGGCCACTGGACGCTCTTCATGTTACACCGGACGCGTCCGGTGCCTTTTAAGACAGCGTCCGGTGCCTTGAACAATTCGACCGTTAGAAATCCGACCGTTGCCGTCAACGTGAGTCTCCCTATGAATGCAGCACCGCACTCACAGTGAGTCCACACCGGACTCGTTCGGTCCTCAATGGACTTAAACTCAGGGAGGTCTGCAAACTTGCGGGGTCATCGGACGTTGAGCACCGGACCGTCCGGTGCTCACCAGACTCATACCTAGATAGGTTTGCAAAACACGCGGTCACCGGACACACCTTGAGCGTCTGGTGCTCTCAGTTAGGTTTACTTGCAGAAGTCAGATAGCACCAGACTCTCACCACCGGATGCTCCAACAGGGTCTGACCTGCGTCCGATGCCTAACCCTAGCTAAGCCAGGCACTGCGTAGACACCGGACGCACAGACACAGTGTCCGCAACTTCTCCAAATTTCCCATAGGCGCAATAGAAAATATGCACTTCATTTTCTCAAAAAGCACCGAATCAAACTCCACCTCCTTCTCAAAGTGTGCCAACACCACAATGTGTAAACCAACAAGTGCACGTGTGTTAGTATTTTCACAATCATTTTCTTTGAAGGAGTTAAGTTAGCTCACTAGGTTCTAAATGCATGCACATGAACAATAACACCTAGTGGCACTTGATAATCACTTAGCCAAAGAATTCCCCTCTTTATAGTACGACTATCAATCCTAAATGTGATCACGCCCTCTATGGTGTCTTGATCACGAAAACCAAAACCCTAAGCAATACCTTTGCCTTGATCTCCAAAGGGTTTTGTTTTTCTCTTTCTTCTTTTCCAATTATCATCACTTGCTCCATCACTTGGCATGTACCAAGCTTATTAAGTCTACACACACTTAGTATAGAGGTTAGTACTAGGGTTTCATCAACTATCCAAAACCAAACTAGGCCTTTCAATCTCCCCCTTTTTGGTAGTTCATGACAACCCTTTTTACAAATATTTTCAATAAAATTTTCTTGCATTCATGTTGCTTGCCCAAGCATTTTACCATGTGCAAAGGTTATGGACAAGTTTGATAAACCCAAATTGGTAGCAATTGCTCCCCCTACATATGTGCTAAGAATTTGGATTGAAAGCTTGCACATATGCTTGAATCGGAAATATAGGAGTCAATTTCTACCAAATGATGCTAAGGTGTAAGGAATGGACCTTTCAAGTGTGATACCAATCGGAGTTGCCAATGTACACCATCCTTAGCACCATTAGTAACTAGACATTCATAAAACTAGAACACCCCATGAGATCAACATTATAAAGAAGGTTCTAGTACCACTTGTGAAATAACTAAAAGTCTAGTTATACTACCTATGCATGCTAGTTCTTCATTTCATCAATCAAACTTACAACTAGCATACACCACACAAGTAAGGCATTGGAGAGAAAGCTTCTAAAGCTAATGCAAATGCAAGCACCCATATGTGATGCACATACAAATGCAACATACAAGTTTATGAGCTTTCTCCCCCTACTTGTGTGATTCAAAATTTTAATTGATCCCCTTCTTTTATCATGTTACTTCCCTATCTTTGTATTCCTTTGTGATTTCTCTCCCCCTTTAGCAAATCTTTGGGAAATTCTCTCCCCCTTTGTCATCAAAAACCACAAAAGGTGAGCTCAATTTTTAGATAGGTTAGTGTGAAACCATGTGAAGTGAGATCATTTTCCCAAATTGGTCCAATCTAGATTACTTGCCTAAGATATTTAACTCGGTTTAATCCAAGGACAAGCTTCTTCACATCTATAAGTAAGGGTTATATTGTACCATGTTGAGTTAAACACTTATAGCTCATATTCTAGATCAAACACTAGGATTGCAAGCCCAAAAACATGTCATATGCTACCACTAGATCAAGTCAAGCATAGAAGCAATAGTGGTACCATACAAGCATCAAATTCATTTGATTTTCATGAATGAGACTATGACATGGGAGGAATGACTAGATGCACTAAACAAGTCCTTAGCATAGGATGGATGACATGTCAAACAATTTTACCTTGCTTTGCTCGAAGGAGAGGCATGTCATATAGTGAGGGTGCATCAACACATATTTGAGAAGTTAAGTATGTTCAATTCATTCCTTAGCTTGCAAAATATTTTCTCATCAAGTGGCTTGGTGAATATATCGGCAAGTTGATCATCGGTGCCTATACTCTCAATGCAAATGTCCCCTTTTTGTTGGTGATCTCTTATGAAGTGATGGCGGACATCTATGTGCTTTGTTCTCGAGTGTTGAACCGGATTGTTGGTGAGCTTCACAACACTTTCATTGTCACATAGCAATGGCACTTGCTTGAAGTTGATTCCAAAGTCCTTCAAAATTGCCTTCATCCATAGGATTTGTGCACAACAACTAGCAGCCGCAATGTACTCCGCTTCGGCTGTTGATAGTGCAACACTATTTTGCTTCTTGGATTACCATGAGACAAGTGATCTACCCAATAATTGACATGTACCTGATATGCTTCTTCTCTCAACTTTTCATCCTGCATAGTCTGAATTAGAATATCCAATAAGTTCAAACTTTGCACCTTTGGGATTCCACAAACCAACATTTTATGTATGCTTCAAGTACCTCAATATTCTCTTAGTTGCCTTCAAATGGCTTTCTCTTGGTGAGGCTTGGAATCTTGCACACATGCATACACTAAACATGACATCCGGTCTTGATGCGGTCACATAGAGTAGGCTTCCAATCATAGACCGTTATAACTTTTGATCCACCATATTTCCACTTGTATCAGTATCTAGGCTTCCATTTGTTCCCTTTGGAGTACTAATTGCCTTTGCATCCTCCATTCCAAACTTCTTGAGCATGTCTTTTATGTACTTGCCTTGACTCACAAATGTGCCATTCTTCAATTGCTTGATTTGAAGACCAAGGAAGTAGCTAAGCTCTCCAATCATTGACATCTCAAACTCATTAGCCATCATGTTGCCAGACTCCTCACAAAATTCTTGATTGGTTGATACAGATATGATATCATCAACATAGATTTGCAACACAAGCAAGTCTTTGCCAATCTTCTTGGTGAAGAGAGTGGTGTCAACCTTGCCCGTCTTGAAACCTTTAGAGAGTAAGAAGTCTCTCAATCTCTCATACCATGCTCTTGGTGCTTGCTTCAAACCATACAATGCCTTTCTTAGCTTGTAAACATGGTTGGGTTTCTTGTCATCTTCAAAGCCGGGAGGTTGCTCAACATAAACTTCTTCATTGATGTAGCCATTGAGAAATGCACTCTTGACATCCATTTGGTATAGCTTGATGTTATGAGCACAAGCATAGGCCAACAAAATCCTAATTGCTTCCAATCTTGCAACCATGACATATATTTCACCAAAGTCAAGACCTTCAACTTGAGTATAGGTTTGTGCTACCAATCTTGCTTTGTTCCTTACAACTATCCCATCTTGATCTTGCTTGTTGTGAAAGACTCATCTAGTACCAATGACATTGTGATTGATAGGCTTCTCAACTAATTCCGATACTTGATTTCTCTTGAAGTTATTAAGCTCCTCATGCATAGCATTAACCCAATCAACATCTCTTAATGCTTCATCAATCTTCTTTGGCTCAATGTGAGACACAAAGGAGAAATGCTCACAAAATGATGCTAATCTTGATCTAGTTTGCACTTCTCTTTGAATATCACCAATGATATGATCCACTAGCTTGCACATTAGAGGTAGGAAGCACTTGATCTTTGTCATCTACAACATCAATCACCTCTCTAGGCCTTAAATCACCAATGTCCATATTCTTCATTGCATCGGCCAATTGAGTGCCTCTCACATCATCTAGATTCTCATCTTCCTCTTGAGAGCCATTGGTTTCATCAAACTCAACATCATGCACCTCTTCAAGAGTACCACTAGCCAAATTCCAAACTCTATAAGCTTTGCTAGTAGTAGAGTAACCAAGCAAGAAACCTTCATCACATTTCTTTTCAAATTTGCTCAATCTAGTGCCTTTCTTCAATATGTAGCATTTGGAACCAAAAACCCGAAAATATGCAATGTTGGGCTTTCTTCCATTCAAGAGCTCATATGGAGTCTTCTCCATCATTGGGTGAGAATAGAGTCGGTTGCTATAGTAGCAAGCCGTGTTGATTGCTTCGGCCCAAAAAGAATGACTCACATTGTACTCACTCAACATTGATCTTGCCATGTCAATCAAGGTTCTATTCTTCCTCACAACAAGACCATTTGATTGTGGAGTATACTTGGCCAAGAATTGATGCCAAATGCCAAAATCATCACAAAGCTCATCAACTCTTGTATTCTTGAATTCACTTCCATTGTCACTTCTCACTTTCTTGATGGTTGTTTCAAACTCATTGTGTATTCTCTTGACAAATGATTTGAAGGTTGCAAAAGCATCACTCTTGTCACTGAGAAAGAATAGCCATGTGTATTTTGTGAAATCATCCACTATCACAAATCCATATTTATTTCCACCAATGCTTGTGTATGTGGTTGGTCCAAATAGATCCGTGTGCAACAACTCAAATTCCTTGCATGTACTCATGATGCTCTTCTTTGGATGAGTGTTGCCAACTTGCTTTCCGGCTTGACATGCAATACAAATCTTGTCTTTCTCAAATGTGACATCTTTCAAGCCTCTAACAAAATCATGCTTGACTAACTTGTTTAATTGTTTCATTCCAACATGACCAAGCCTTCTATGCCATAACCAACCCATGCCAGATTTAGTGAACAAGCATGTTGACAATTGAGCTTCACTTGCATTGAAATCAACCAAGTATAGATTCTCATATCTAAAGCCTTTGAATATCAAGTTTGAGCCGTCTACACTTATGGTGTCTATATCATCAACTCCAAATATGCATTTGAAACCAAGATCACAAAGTTAAGCTACGGATAGCAAGTTGAAGTTCAAGCTCTCTACTAGTAGCACATTGGCAATGCTCAAGTCATTAAATATAGCAATTTTACCAAGCCCTTTGACCTTGCCTTTGCCATTGTCACCACATGTGATACTATCAACACCATTGTCATCATTTGTATTGATTGAATTGAACATTCATGAAACACCGGTCATGTGTTGTGTGCACCCACTAACAAGCACCCAATGCCTTCCTTCGGCTTTATAGTTTACCTACAAAACAAATAAGTGTTTCTTAGGTAGGCATACTTGTTTGGGTCCTTGGAGGTTAGTGACTAAGCTCTTTTGTACCCAAATGGCCTTCTTCTTTCGACCCACAATTGGTGTACCAAAAAACTTAGCATGCACACCCTTCTCACCTTGGTAAGCTCATAACAAGAATCAAAAGGAATGTAAGATACATTAGCATTTTTCTTGTTCTTGTTTATTTTATTGCAATTAAGCTCTAGGTGCCCAGCTTGCTTGCATTGTTGTAATACCGACTATTGCTCTTGACAAAGCTAGGCTTGTGAGTTGCAAAGGCCGCCTTGCCTTTCTTGGGAGTATAGCCTAATCCCTCTTTGTTGAGAGAAAACCTTTGGCTACCCAAGCACTTTAGCAAGCGGGACTCACCACAATAGGCCTTGCAAAGGGCTTGAGTGAGCTCATCCACCTCTCTCTTGAGAGTCTCATTCTCAACCTTTAGTGAAGTATCACAAGTGACACCAACACTAGAAGTAGAGGTAGAGTTAGTGGTGGTGGATGAAGACCTACAAGAAGAGTTAGTAGCAACAACAATAGGTGGGTTGGGTGTGTAACAGAACCGCCCAATTTACAAGAGATCAACTACGAAAAACTCCCGCCAAAGCAGTTGCTTTAACGTAATCGAACTCTCATAAACCCGGTAGTCCGTGAAATCACGAGGGATTTCAAACCAACCATCTTACAAGCCAAGATCGTAGTGATTCAACATAACAAGTCACATGTTACATCCATTTCATAAGTAGTTTGATATACATCGGAGTTCAAGGTAGTTATTACAACTTGAGTTGAAAAGTAGCGGAAGCAAAGTAATTTGAATCTAATATTGCCCTTATTTCAAATACATGCCAGTATCCAGGTCAACTCCAACAAAAGCAACATAGATGAGGTAACTAAGAAGGATCATGCCCACGATCTTACTCCTCTAATATGGTAGGAGTCGTCCAACTCTTGCAGTAGCCATGATACATCACAACCTGCAACAAGTGGGAATAAACCCTGAGTACGAGAAGGTACTCAGCTAGACTTACCCGTCATAAACCAGAAATAATATGACACCAAGGAGTATGCAAGGCTTTATTGGTGGAGCTAGCTTGACAACACTTTTTGCATAAAAAGCTTAAGTTGCGACTAAGTAACCTTTTAGGTATTTAGCTCAAGTTAATTATCATTAACCTATCATCTAGATTAGCACCTGTACTAAAGCAATCACTTGATTAAGATACAACCATAGTACCCATATTTGATGTGGCATTTCCAACATCATCATCATACCATAACCATCCAAGTGTTCCATAAACATTACTACGATGACGAAGCTCAAGTCAAGTGCTCACTATCCAGGAGCGATGGCGATTCGAATCGATTTCTGACCAGCTGGCGAGTTATTCCCCACACAAACCACACTCACTGATCAAGTGAGCTACAGGTCACCGTATTACACTATCCAGGACCAATTCGCGGGTTCGGCAGGCACCGCCAGTACCCGAGGACCGTTCCGGCGACCGAGGTATCCAAGGTATACCAAGGTTGCGCGCCGCGCCCTCGTCGTTCTCCTCAACCATCACCAATACAGCGCATGGCGGCTCGACTCCCGGCCCGGATAGTGTTCAGGCTTCGCGGTCGGAACGACTTATCCTTCCAGCTAAGTGTGGGGCATGCGTTCAACATGACAAGAGGGCCGTCAACGATCGGTCCTTAATTGACACAGGTGGGGATAGATAGGCACCCAAGACCTCCATGTCTTGTTACTTCTCTATCATCGTCCCGCCCGGTCTCCAATTATTCATCCTCATCACTTGGTTATTTCCATGATAGCATATATAGCCACCCTTTTCAGGTATCCACCTATCTCGCTCAGGTGACAGGACATCACCTGGCTTCTACCGATCTAAGCATAGCTAAGCATTTAGATTCGATCCTGAATCTACATAGGGTCATAGGTATATTTACTGGACAAGGAGTGATATATGCAGCAAGGGTTTCACCCAACTCCTATACATAATGCAACAATACATATATAACATATATTCTCAATTGCATTCAAAAGTAGTGGGAGACTTATAATGCTCCGGGGCTTGCCTGAGATTAACACTGAGTCAATTCAGTTAGTTGCTCCGTCTTGGTGACATCTAAGGTCACAACACTTGCTTAGACCTTCCACCTTCGGGATGGGTCCACCCAACACCATCTTCGGGTTTGTTTCCACATCATGCCCTTCACGTGATTCATCTAGCGCACCTAGATGAGATGCAAGATGCAAGTGCATGAATATGCAGAATAGTGACACAACATGCATTACATAAAAGTATGCAAGACACATGCATCTAAGTTATTTAACTAACATCACACAACTAACTATAGAGAGCAAGCATATCAATAATAACACAAGTTTAACAGGGTTACAAGTGTATTACTTAATCACCACTAAAGACATGAATCATACTTAGATCACACAAAGTAAAGCAATCAAGCATTCATGTATTTCAGCAATTTTGGACATACATGCAGCAACTCAGTAAACAATTCATAACTAGAGCTACACAGCTCCAAAAACTATGCAATAGGACATTCTGGAAAGATTATAAAATCATCTACGATTCATCTTTAATCATATTAGCATGATTAACAAGTTAACCAAGTCAAACATGCATGACCATATAATCTGGTCCAGGAATTTCCAGAGAACAAGCATTTTAAAGGATGAAATTCATACTACTGTAACTCATAAACCACTTAGCCAAATGATATGAAACTTTACCACAAGATATATTAATAAGTTATCTACATCTTTTATATATACATGTTTCACAGCAAATATCATTTATATCATGGAATTAATTGCATAAATAAAACTGCTCATGCTGCCAAACAGTAGAGGTACAATCACAAACAGAAAACTAATAGGCAATTCAAGGAACCATAACTGGAGTTGTAGAACTCCAGCAAACATGATTCTTATCTTTTTGGAAAGCTCATAAAGTTACCTACAACTTTGTTATTATCATATAAATATGAATTCACAGTTAACAAGGTCAATTAACCACATAAAGACATCTCTATCCAAAACATGGACAGAATCTGTCATGCCACATTAAACAGCTATAACTTGAGGTTCACATGTCCATAATTTATGGTTGTGTATTTTCTAGAATTATTACGAAATTGTGAACAACTTTGTTATAAACATCTAGAGCTAAATATACCACTAACAAGGTCTTACATTACAAACAATGCAATCCTGTCTGGGTTTAGACAGAAACTGGAACAGTACTTTAAACCACTATAACTAAACATGTGCTTAACCAAAAATTGTGCTATTTATCTTTTTGGAAAGCTTATGAAAATTACTAAAACTTATATATTTTCATCCAGGCAAGATTCACAACTTAACTGAGCCAAACAATACAAACATGCAGATCCACTCAGAATAGGAGCAAAGCAACACAGGGCATTTGTTATTTTTATAACTCTTAATCTATCAATCCTAAATTGATGAAACATTTACCAGACATCAAATCCCATATGCAAAGTATGTCACAATATTTTCACATTTATTGGAGCAACAACACAGCAGTTATAAAAAAGACAAATATAACAAGCAATCAAAACCTAACTGTATAAAGCTATTTTTACGACTAAAATATCAAACTAAACCATGCCATATTATAGATCTACTGCATAGATAATTTCACAGGGATTCCAAAAAGTCCACATTTGCGATTTTACGACTTTTCTACGAATTACTATGCATTTCCAAAGTTCATACAAGAAATCTGCAAAAACAAAGGATAAAGGAAAACGATTTTGCACCGAGAACCCTGAGTTTTCCACGAATCAACCGCAGTCCAAACGCACTATTCATCTGAGTCTGTGGTTCGCATCTGGAACCCTGAGTTGTTTCATATTTCAACACGAGGTCCCTGGTCGCCCAGAAAAACAGAGGACTCGCCGGAGCTTCCTGTTCTGTTCCGGCCGAAGGAGGGCACATCGACGGCAGGGAAGTTGATGGGGAGCCTTAGGGGGATCGTGCGCACTTGCTGGTCGCCTTGCCTTGCTCCATTGCGGCCCGAAGCGAGCCGGCCACATGCACAGGCGGCCCGGTGGCGGACATGCCGGCAGCGGCGGCCTTCTGGTGGTTCTTCGGCTCGGCTGAGGTGCGCTGGCCGGAGAGTCCGAAGAGGTCGAGGTGGTGGTGCATGTGTCTATGGCTATGGGGGCATGGGAGAGCGAGAACGGTTGCGGCCGGAGCTCGCCGGTGGCCATGGCGACTCTGCTGCACAAGAGCGACGAGGGAGAGTTAGAGAGGGGCGAGAGAGAGTGGGGAACGATTGAGGGAGCGCAAGGCGAGCTCGACCCGCACTCAGCTCTCTCCATCGAGCAGCAGGCGATGGCAGAGAGGCGCAGCGCAGCTCGGTGCATGGAGGACACGCACCAGACGCGCGTCGCCCACAGGCGCATTTCACCGAGCACGTGGCGGGCGACGAAGTAGCCAAGGTGGGACGCCGGTTTGGGCCACTTCTGGGCCGAATTGGACATTGGGCCAAAAACGAAGTTTGTTCACCACGTCGTGTACTACAACTTTGATTAAGACACCAAGATCGTTAGACTAACAGATTAAGAGATAATTAGATGCCAAGTCACAAGTGTCAACGTATTGATGGTGATTAGAAAAACCAAGAATTAATGGTCCAAACCATGTCAAACTTGATGCAACTTTTTGCATGCTCTTCTCCAAACAATTATCCACAACTTTCATTTTTGGACCAACTTGAGTTGCTTAACAAAAACACGAGAACGCGGCATGCCAACGGGTATACGTCCGTTTAACGATAAAATAACCTTTTGCTGTTTTGGGAGCTATTTTTAGATATCCAACTGAACTCCAAATTTGATGATACTTGATCTATTGCTTTCATCAAGAAGAGTACTCCAACTCATATTAAGGAATCTAATTGAGTTACCATGTGAATTTGGATAGTAAAACGTCACCAAGTATCTAACGCACTGCTGTCACTTTCACGGACTTAGCCAAAAATATGGAGGTAGCGAATCAGCACTGAATTGATTCTTGAGAGCTCAATTTGATTAGGATAGTTACCAAACTAGCTATTGATCCTTAAACAATGTTTGTTCCACAGAAGCAATACTACAACTTTCATTTAGGGTCAAACCTCATAACTGCAATAGAAGTCAATCTTTCACTTTGGTCAAAGCAGTAACCCGATAAAGCTCCAAATAGGATTTTTAGGCCAATTGAAGCATTTTCTTGACATAAGCTCAACATGAACCCTTCATGACTTTTGTTGTATAATTCATCTAGAGTCCTATGAGCAAGTTTGCAAGGTTTGGTTGGTGACCCATGATTCTATTTCCTTAATAGAGCCATTCCAACAATGATATAACTTATCATTTCATGTGACTTCTTGATTCCAAACTTAACCAAACCTTTCTAGAGACCAACATAGATTGGGATGGATATAAGACACATGAAAAAGGTTCCATTAGCATCATCAAAGCATACCTTTTTAAAAAGGCATATATGCAAGCAAGGTTGCATCCACCAAGCCCAAGTTGCGGTTTACTTTCATAGGTTGACTCTAACCTCTTTGTTACCATTGAGCTTGTCATGTTTGAGCTCAAACCTAGTACTTAGCAAGTGACAAACACCTAGGGTGTTACAGGGTGATTCTTTAATTAAGTCACATGTTGTGCCCACATCACATGATATAACAACCTTTTTCTTGTTCTCTTCTAACAACAAAGAGTGAGATTTCTCAAGCTTGGTGTGAGCCTTGCCAAGCTTCTCATGGGCTTCCACTAGCCTCTCATGATTGGCATTGCGCTCATCAAAGGATTGCTTAAGAGCTTTTAACTTCTTGGCCAATTCTTTGCACTTCTTGTTTTTAGAGTGAATAAGTGAATCGGCTTGTTCTAGCATGTCCATGAGTTGTTCAATAGTGAATTCATTTTCAGCATCATCACTATCATGTTCATGTTCATGTTCACTTTCACTTTCACTCTCATCATATTGTACCTTGTGGCCCTTGGCCATGAAGCATGAAGGAGTGTCGAAGAGTGATTGCTTGTTGATAGCAATACTTGCAAGTGCCTTCTTCTTGGATGACTTGTCATCATTGCTTGAATCATCATCCGAAGCGGCATCACTATCCGATGTCACAACATATGATCCACCCATCTTCTTCTTCTTGAAGACCATCTTTTTGTCCTTCTTTTCATTCTTCTCATTCTTGTTCTTCTCCTCATGCTCATCATGATCACTATTGTATGGGAATCCGCCACAATATGATTGGGGCTCTTGCACTTGAAGCATAGCCCCACATATTCCTTGTTTTTGGAGTTGTCCCTTGTCTTTCTTGTATGGTAGCCCCTCTTCTTCATCATCTTGCCAAACTTGCGGACAAAGAGTGCTAGTGCTTCATCATCAGTATCATCATTGGAGCACTCCTCTTCACTTGATTCTTCCTTCTTGGCCTTGCCCTTGTTCTTGCTCTTGGATGAAGAGCTAGCTTTGAATGCTACACTCTTCTTCTTCTTATCATCATCATCCTTCTTCATGACCTCATCATCGTCATTATCATTGTATTGATCTTCGGCCATGACATCTCCAAGTACCTCATTGGGAGATACACCCGTCAATCCACCTCTAAAGATGATTCTTCTCAATGTCTTGAACCTCTTGGGCAAGCACATTAGGAACTTGTGAATGAAGTCCTCATCCTTCAATTTGTCACCATGGCCCTTGAGATCATTGATGATGACTTGGAGCCTATAGAACATCTCCGGTATGGACTCATCATCCTTCATCTTGAAGTTGGATAGCTTGTCCTTGAGCATGTACAACTTGACACTCTTTACCGTTGTAGTGCCCTCATATGTTTCTTCTAGCCTTGTCCATACTTCACTAGCCTTCTCAAGATCTTTGACTAGTTAAAAAACCTTTGATTCAATGCCATTATAGATTGTGTTGAGAGTCATAGTATTGCATTACTTGTTTGCTCTCTCATTGTTAGTGGGGTTAGTGGGGTCAAGGATCACAAAATCATTCTCCGTGACTTCCCACACTCTATCATTGATTGATCCAAGGTACATTTTCATTTTTCTCTTCCAATTGTCAAAAGAACTTGTGCCATCAAAGAACGGTGGTTTGCCCCCAACATGGTTGAACACTATTTGAGCCATAATTTGAGCACTGAGGTTGTTAAGCCTTCACAAAACGGTGACCACAGCTCCGATACCACTTGAAAGGTCCTAATATGGCTAGAGGGGGGTGAATAGCCTATTTTAAAAATTCTACAAACTCACTAGACCAAGAGGTTAGTAAATAACAAAGCGAAGCTTTTTGCTCTAGCTCTAAAGGGGTGTTTGCAAGCAGGCCACCTATCCAACAATTCTAGTTGATATGATCACTAGGCACGTGTTGACGGTCCTTAAGTACTAAATTTAACTATCAAATAAACACAGAAAAGGATCAATATGCACCAAACATCTAGAATTAGGGTTTTATCTGACAGAATTCCACGAGCTTTGTTGTTTATCTATTTCTACAGGGGGTTATCAGAAAATATGGAGAGAAGGCCCACATGTCATGTTTACAACAAGATAATTACGTGCCGTGCAATTTTCCTCAATCTAGAAGAGTCCAAAAGCCACGGGAACGAACGGGATACCGAACGGGCTCAGGGGCAGGGCGCCCGCCCACCCTCCTTGGGTGCCTGCCCTGGGTTGGACTCCAATCAGAACTCTTTTCGGGGACCAAGCTCCACCGACCTAAAGGATCAAGGAAAACTGTGTGATCAATGTCGGTTTGATCTGACGGCCCAAATTCACTTGAAAGGACTATATAACCAAGGCCTCTCCACCCCTGGGGGAGAGAAGAGAAGAGGAGAAATCATTATCAGAGGTAGCCATCAAAGTTAGGGTTTAGAGCTTCTCTCCCACAGAGAATTAGAATTAGCTACTCCCTAATCCTTCAAGTTTAGAGGTTTGATTAGATTGCAATTACAGAAGTAGAGCACTACGCTCTAGATTCGGATCTTCGGTAATAAAGATTGGTATTGTTCATATCTTTCTCTAATACTTTGTTCTAATTGCGTTATGTCTTTATTTATTATGTTCTTAGTTTGCTCTAGTTCTATATTTGATATAGTTATGATTGATAATGAGTTTATGTATAAGTTTGCAAAGCGCTTAGCTCTCGACACGATGGAGTTAAGTGTTAGATCACATGTGAGCATGGTGCTTAGATGTTATTTACCTACAAATGTATCCTATTGGCCGGGTTGTGTCGTAGTTCGCGATAGTGACAGCTTTGTTTATTATTCTATAGTCCACCCTCTGTTGATAGGACCGGCAGAATTGGTATTGCGGAGTAAGTCTTACGATGTGCTGATTTACTTTAGCAATGTTCCTTATACATGAATGAAGAGTCTTTTATGCTATATATGATCTTGTAGATAACTATAGTAGATTGTGACTTAGTAGATAGTAGATAACTTAGAATCCATTCTCTAGCTTATCCGACGTCACCTACATATATGAGGAGTAGTCTATTTTCTAATCGTTGTGTTATTTACCCTTGAACTTATAATTTATCATTATCTTTATGGTTTACCCCCTGCCAAAGTAAGTGACTGTGTGACGAGTTTCTCATTAGTAATCATGTTCTTGCAAGTTTATCTCTAGTCTATGCCTTGATAGATTTTGTCCTTATTTTAATTTCATCCCTTTTGTTCTCTTAAGCAAAATTATAAATAACGATACCTGGAATACTTATCCTGGAGAAATACTACAATGAGGTGTTTTATATGTGCACTTGCGGATAGAATAGATTATTTTCTAGAGAGCCTTTACATTTATAAATACCTTTGTACACTCTGGCACCATGCTGGGGATGACAACTTAGTATACAAGTGGTGTTAGCTTGTGTCAACAAGCATTTCTGGCACCGTTGTCGGGGACCAAAAGGGTAATACATAGGAGCGGTAAGGAAAGTCAGGAAATCAGTCAAGGTTATTCACATAAAATATTAGACTAGACTATGGAGAAATAATTGCATAAAACAGCTACTAAGTGAGAAGTCATAACAAGGCACCTCTGCTTTGGCAGGTTCACCCTGTTGTTTTTCTATGTTTATATTTTTCTACAGGGTATATCAGGATTGACTTTGGGTACATTCAACTCTTCATCATCAAAACCAAAGCAATCAAGAGAAAGAAGAAGCTAGCTACCAATTGCTGAAGCTATGGCACAGAAGACCCTACAAGAATTCTCTGCTCCAAGTCTTGAGAACATTCCAACTGGTCCAAGATTTGTAGTAGAAGAAGGAGTACCTGAGTTTGAGCTCAAGTCAAGCCTCATCAATTTGGTACAAGCTACACAATTCAGTGGAAATGCACATGAATATGCTAGTGCACACTTGCAGAATTTCTTAGAGATTGGAAGCACAATCCACATCAACGGAGTTGACAAAGACGTCATACTACTTCGCCTTTTTCCATTCTCACTAGAAGGAAAAGTGAGGAAGTGGTTCTACACTCATAAAGATAACATCAACAACTGGACGAATGTCAGTTTCCAACAGCAGAAGACATAAACCATTTCCGAAGCATGGGAGCGTTTTCAAGGATACATTTCAGATTGTCCTCACCATGGAATGGTCACATGGTTACTTATGCAGACCTTCTACCGTGGATTAACCAAGAAGGCTCGTGAGTGCCTAGATGCATCTGCTAAAGGATCATTCTTGGAGCTTACAACTGAAAAAGCAGAGATACTTTTGGATAAGATAGCAGAAAACCAAAGCTGGTTCCAAGATAAAGCTCAACAATGTCATCAAACTGAAGAAATACCAGAAGAAGTAAATGCATTATCAACCAAGATGGAAAATTTGCTCCATTGGATTGACCAGAGGGCCAAGGTCAAAGAAGATCAAAGGGTCATTGAGACAACATACAAATATCAGCCTACCTCGAGTCAACCTAATAACAAAGGTATGAATTCAGGTAACACTTTCAAGCAACTTTCATTAAAAGAGATAATTGCTCAACAAACTAAAATTAATGATGAAGTTAAACAAAGGCTAGATACAAATGAATCATCTCTAAAAGATATACACAATAAAATGGATTTTCTATTAACTGCCTTTGATGAGCAAAACACTCTTAATAAAAGGGTAGAGCTTAAATTAATAAAGCTAGCTGCTGCACTGCCTGTTGCTACTAACATTGAGCAGGTAAAGAATATAACTACTAGAGGAGGCAAAGCCACCAGAGATCCCCTATACCCAAAAGAGAAACAAAGAACATTAGCACCAGTGCAACCAGCAGTGATAGAAAAAGAAAGCCCAGTTGAAGCAAAAGATCTGCTACAACCACCAAGAACTGGAGAAATGAGGAAAGATTTTTACGACACCAACTATTTGCTATTTCCCAGAAGAAACAGAGGACTACAGTCGGATGAGCAGTTTGGTAAGTTTGTAGAGGTCATTCAGAAATTATATGTCAACATACCTCTACTTGATGCAATACAGGTACCTACATATGCAAAGTACATCAGAGATATTCTTAACAAGAAGAGACCACTGCCCACCACTGAGGTTATCAAGCTGACAAAAAAATATAGTGCGGCCATCCTCAATAAACCACCAAGGAAGAAGGATCCCGGATGTCCCTCTATTGATTGCTCGATCGGAAACCAACACTTCAACAATGCACTTTGTGATCTCGGCGCAAGTGTCAGTGTGATGCCAGCATCAGTCTACAAAAAGCTTGATCATACGACCCTAGAACCAACATCAATGTGTCTACAACTAGCAGATCAATCGGTTCGACACCCGTTGGGCATCGCCGAGAACATTCCAGTCAAGATCAGAGATTTCCTGGTGCCAGTAGACTTCGTGGTACTGGACATGAGTCCTGACTCAAATGTGTCCATTATCCTTGGAAGGCCATTTCTGAGCACCGCCAATGCCCACATTGATGTCGGGAAGGGAGAGATCAAGTTCAACATAAACGAAAAAGAAGAACACTTCACAATCAAGCCGAGGCTAGAGAGAGACCCTACAGTGAAGGAAGTTCATGAAGAACCACTAGAGACACCATCTCCGGAGGAAGGTAATTCAGAAGATTAGAAGATTTGGAGGTCCAGCTTGGGGGACCTAAAAATCCCAAACCCTCACCGGGAGGTAAATCGGTATTTATCCGTATCATTAATTCTTGCATAATTAATTCTTGCATTAGTCATATTTATTCATAGCATTATTATAATAATAAAAAGCCCCATATAAATAATATTTATGGTGTGTAACAACCCATATTTATTAATTATTGTGGAGGCACAAAAATATTTCATTATCATTTCAAATAAGTTTTAATTCTCATAGATTTTCCTGCATTATATTTAATTATAGCAACCTTCTAGAAGCATGACCCACACTCCTTGGGTGCCACATGTCATACACCACACCTCACACACATCCCATCACATTATTTGATCCACCAACATAACTCCACTCACCAGCACTTTTCCACCGGCCAACCACCACCCATGATCCATTATTTTGCGTAAGAGTTAAGCAAAGAAGGGAGTGGAGAAAGGGCAGCCAGGATGGGCACCAAAGCTGGGTGCCCGCCCACTATAGAGGGCGCCTGCCCTGCCCCCTCTTCCTCCTATAAATAGCCTCTACCTGCCTCCATCTTCTTCACACAAGCATTCCAGAAAACCACGCAAGTTTCAGTTCCAGAGAAGGAGCTCTTGTAGTGAAGTGAGAAGAGAGTAGAGAGGAGAGAAGAGTGGGAAAGAAGTTGGTAGTTTTTGAGTGAGAGAGTGAGCTTCACCTAGTAAGTTGTGATCCCGCTGTCCAAAGCGCAAGTAAAAGTTGTTGAGGGGGAGGTTCTGCCAAAATAGAAACTTGTCTTGAACGACTAACCCCTGAACTACTGACATTCCAGACAGCTGACCACTAACATTTTCTCTCACATTTTCCACTAGTTGTGTTTTTGCCAACTTTGTTTACAGGATGTTCAAGAAGGTAAAGAATGCAAGGAAGGCTCTCAAGAACATTGGTACAAGGAGTTCATCCCGACACTCCTCACACCCGTCAGAGATGAGCGTCGACCCAACGCCCACACAAGCTCTATCATCTTCATCTAATCAGCAAGTCAAGGTCCTTCTCAAGATAGGAGACCTTGGACTGAAGACCCGAAGGGAGAAGGAAGTCTATCAGCAACTAAAGAACAAAGATTTCATTCACACCCCTACTCTTGATCCAATCTTACTACAAGAAATAGGTATGGACACTGAATTCGACTTAATTTTCCAGATGATAGGTTGGACAAATTTTTGGAATATAATTGAGCTGGGTTCTCGTCTTCTCACCCTCGTATTTCTTTGCACTTTACAATATTATGAGGGGGGAATTGTTTTTTGGATGTTCAAACAGGAGATTATGTTGTCTTGGAGAGAACTGAGTGACCATCTTGGTTTCTCTTCAAGATGCATCCTGAACATTGACTCCGACCTACCCAATTTTGAGAGACACCAGTTCTGGAGAGAGATATCTAGAGATAATTTTTATAGTCAAGCCCGAACCAGTGACATGGAACACCCACTCTTAGGATGTTCCACAAATGGCTTGGGTACAATCGTTTCTATCATGATGATATTAGGAAAGTAAGAGTAGGAGATTTACAACTTTTATATGCTGCTATTAATAAAGTACCCACTTCACCTGTTACACTTTTAGTTTCTCATTGGCCTAGTATACCTAGTCTTCAGGGACCAGTAGGATGTACTTCACTTATCACTCGTCTAGCCTCTAACCTTCATTTTCTAGAAAACTCAGTTGACGGTTCTTAAGTATCAATTTTAATTATCTAATAAACAAGAGAAAGGACCAATATACAAACAACACCTAGAATTAGGGTTTGATCTGACAGAATTCCACGAGTTTTGTTGTTTATCTGTTTCTGCAGGGGGTTATCAGGAAATAAGGAAGAAAGGCCCACATGTCGGGATTACATAGAGATATCAATGCACCGCGTAATTTTCTACCATCTAGAAGACTCCAGAAGCCACGGGAAGGAAGCGGAGGCCGAACAGGGCCAGGCACTGGGCGCCCGCCCCCTCCTGGAGTTGGATCAGGACTCTTTTCATAGACGATGTTCCACCGACCTAAAGGATCAAGGATAACCGTCCAATCAATGTCGGTTTGATCCAATGGCTCACGTTCAGCTGAGGGGACTATAAAACCAGAACCCCTGGCCCCTGGAGGAGACAAGTTCATCATAGAGTTGAGAGGAGCCCTCGAAGGAATACCTCTCCTCTAAATAAAACTACTTTTTAGGCTTAGCAACCAATGTGAGTACAAATAGATCTTCTAGTTTCTACTAGATTGAGAGAGATAGAGTGGAGGTGTAGATTGGAGGAAGCCCGGCCTGTCGGTGTCTACTCCGAGTTTGTACCTGCGAGATCAAGTTCTCCTAACCCGAAGCTTGCTCCTAGGATTCTTCACTATTTTGACTTCTAAATTCTAGTAAGTTCTTGTTTTATGGTTCTTTTGGTTTATGAGTTTACTTTAATCTCTTCGCGTAGAGTTTAGAGTAATCATCTCTAGCGTAGACGTGGTGTTTGGGCTAGGATACTCATAGATATTCCCTGACTAGCTGGACCGTGGTAGTAGTGAGGAACGTGACAGTTCCGAGTTACCTTTGCAGACCATATCTCGTTAGCAGGAAGGATAGAGTTTATAGGTGCGGGTTGAACATCCTCTATGGTGTCTAGATTCCGTTAACCTAGTATACAAGTGGTGTTAGCTTGTGTCAACACCACACAAGAGCTATGTCACTATAAGCTACACTAGTGAACTAGGCTACACAAGGCAAGACTAGCAACTAAACTAGTTACACGACTTTGCGGTAAGTAAATGGAGAGGAAGAGATATTTATACCGCCATGTAGGGGATGAACCAATCACAATAATATGAAGTCAATCACGAGGAGAAATCCAAAGAACATTCACAATAGAGACACATGATTTTCTCCCAAGGTTCACATGCTTGCTGGCACGCTACGTCCCCGTTGCGTCGACCAACACTTGGTGGTTCGGTGGCTAAGAGGTATAGCAGGAACCTCGTCCTCACTAGGACACCACAAGAACCTACCCACAAGTGAGGCAGCTCAATGACACGAGCAATCCACTAATGGTGCCTTTGGCTCTCCGCCGAGGTAGGCACAAACCCCTCACAATCACCAGGAGATAGCCGCGAACAATCACCAACTCATGCCAATGCTCCTCTGCTGCTCCAAGCCATCTAGGTGGCGGCAACCACCAAGAGTAACAAGAAAACCACAGCTAGAACGATCCCCAAGTGCCACTAGATGCATTCACTCAAGCAAATGCACTTGGAATCACTCCCAATCTCACAAAGATGAATAATCTATGAAGGAGATGAGTGGGAGGAGTTTGCTTAGGCTCAAAAGAATGTCAAGTATGTGTTGACACCATTTTTGGACACGTATCTTTTGACGCGTACCTGGGGTTAGTAAAGTATAGATCGGTAGATGAAGCAACGGTAACTAGTCTAGAGGGAAGTTGCCGATGAAGGTGGTTGCCGATGAGGAAACAACTGAATGTGGCTAAATCCAGAGGTGGTGACGTGTTCGTACCGATGACCAGTATCAATGTTTGCCGATGGCCACAACAGGAGGTCTGCCGATGGCTCTGGAAAAGCGTGGGGGTTGCCGATTGATCTGTGGCGGTGCCCCGGTCGGCTACGAGGGGGTAGTTTTATGTTTTCCTTAGTTATTAGAATTCGTTTTGTGTACGGGTTCCGTTTACTTTGGAATTTGGAGTCCTAGTTGTGTCTGATTGTAGTTCTTCGAACAGGGTATAATTGTAGACCCTAGGGCAATGTAATAAATCAATCTATCAATCAATCAAACACAAGTTTTTACTCATATTCCAGCATCTACTTTTTCGACGACTTCGTCATATTTTCTTTTTACTACGAGTTCTTAGGAATTCGTCGAGTCAAACTCGGCGCGTTCTCAAGTTCCGCGTGATCACCTCTTGGCCGTGACATCCGGGCGCATCGCTGTTGTCGGGACCAAAGTGGTCGAGTTACCACCTTTGTCGATTGTAAGGTCAAATCGGCTAGCACGCCTTAACGTTTGAACCAGGTATTAGCCCTTTGTGTTTGCATATCAGTTTTGCACCAACACAACTTTTGGCACGCCCAGTGGGACCGATTCAAGATCAAGATCAACATGTCGAACACCGATTTCGACTTGGAGAACGTCATCCCCGTGATGGAAGCTAATCTCAAAGATGAGCAGAAGCAAGCTATTGTAAAGGCCATGGAGGACTACACGCAGCAATGCTTAAAATCCTTCAGTATTAACAGGAGTGGCGAGGTGATCCAGAAGGAAGCATTGCCGACACCTCAGCAGATTACTTTTGAAGCCAATCCTGATAAACTTCAAGACATGGTTGACAATGCTATTAACCGTGCCTTGATTAATCAAGATGGTGTGCTGTCCAACATGGTTGTCAATGCTATGGCTAGAACTTTTAAGGAAGGACAATTGCCACCAAATTTTGTGGGCCCTGCCTATCATCAGCCAGGATCACCAGTAGTCACAGCTCCATCGGCTACTACGGCCGCTGTGGGTACAGAAACTACTTCTCCTCCAAGCACATTAGGGATCACTAATGCGCAATGTACACCGATGATGACCAATCCATCAACATCGAACGGGCAAATCAAGCTAGCCACAGATCTATTGGCCTCGGCAATGTCGGGATCTGTTCCTCCTAATTGATGGGGCTACGGTATGCCCCCAGAGATGATGTTGAAGACTCCTAGAACGTCTTAGGTGGCTGACTTGACAGGCAAGGCTCCTATGGCATCGGCACCTCCAAACCTACCGATGAATCAGAGTCCCCAGTACACTACAACTACTACTGCAAGACCTTACACTAGGAATTCTCAAGCTCCAACGTTCCAGATGCCTAATGCATCGGCAGATTCAATGCCGACGCAACAGAGGTTTATGACACAGCCAGGGTATGTCAATTCAGTGATGATGCCCAACTACCAGTCATCGGCAGGGCTTATGCCGGTGAATGCTAATAGTGGATGGACAGGGCAGCTAGTGTTTCCACAGATGCCTCAGCAGAATCATCAGGCTGTAGGGTTTCAACAAGGACAAATCCAACCTGGGTTTCAGAATCAATGGTTGGTCAACCACCTGATGAATCTTGGTCAGCAGATTGGTGGTCATATGGTTTACCCAATGTTCCATGCAGATGGTGCACCTCAGAGACACGTGGAAGCATATCAGCAGGTGCTAGATCCACAACCGCCTCATCGGCAAGATGCCGATGCCTACTGGGCCGATAAGATAGCTGAAGTAATAAGAGACCAATTTGGGATAAAACCCAAAGTCAACACTTACTCTTATCGGACACCGTATCCTCCTGCATACGATTTAATTCCACTTCCAAATCGGTACAAGGTACCCGATTTCACTAAGTTTTCTGGACAGGATGATACGTCGACTATGGAGCATGTCAACAGGTTCATCATTCAATGTGGGGAAGCTGCTAATAGAGATGAATTAAGGGTTCGTCTGTTTTCATCATCTTTGTCTGGATCGACTTTTACCTGGTTTATTTCGTTACCTCCCAACTCAGTAATTACTTGGGCCGATCTAGAGATGCAATTCCATAAATATTTGTTTTCTGGGGTCCATGAAAAGAAGATCACCGATTTAGTCAGGTTAAAGCAACACAATGATGAATCGGTTGAAAGCTTTGTGCAGAGGTTGCGAGAAGTTAAGAACAAGTGCTATAGTCTGGTTCTGGACGATCGGCAGCTAGCCGATTTGGCTTTCTAGGGTTTGTTGCCACATATCAGAGACAAGTATGCTTCTCAAGAGTTCGAGAGCCTATGTCACTTGGTGTAGAAGATTTTCGACCCGGATATCAAACCCTTTGAGCCCAAGAGAGCATGGAACAAAAAGGTGTCATTTGTTGATGAAGCAGCAAGCTCAGATTCTGATGAGGAACTAGTCATCAGCTTAGTAGAGTGGATAAAAAATAAGAAGCCGATGTCTTGCCCTTTTGGGCATAAAGAGCCAGAAAAGTTTGCATTTGACATCACCAAAGCTGATAGAATATTTGACTTTCTACTTCAGGAAGGTCAGATTAAGTTATCACCCAATCATGTGATTCTATCGGCTGAAGAATTAAAGAAGATGAAGTACTGCAAGTGGCACAATGCGACATCCCACAGTACAAATGAGTGCAAGGTTTTCAGGCAGCAGCTGCAATCGGCTATAGAATCTGGGAGAATTATGTTTGATACTTCTAAAGCTCAGAAGCCGATGAAGATCGATCAACATCCTTTCCCAACAAACATGTTGGATGCTAAGGGAAAGACCAAGGTCTTGACATTAGAAGCAGCTGAAAGAAGCACATCGGTGGATCCTCAGCATCAGATTACTGCTGCCGATGCTAAAGGAAAAGGTTTAATCCAGGAAGGAACTAGCTCAGGAAGGCCTCCCCGATCTGGCATTGTGATAACTCATAGAAGGCATCGAGAGACTTGGCAGCAACATGAAGATCGGTATTGGCGCCAACAGGAGGATCAACGTCGAGAAGAGGATCAACGCCGACAGGAGTGGAATCGGCACAAAGATCACTGGAACTGCCCGTTCTTTATCCATTGCTAGGAATAGAACATCAAATTGCCCACTGTTAGGGATTGCCCACTATTAGGGACTGCCCTGAGTGCAATGGTTATGATCGATATGACAGACCTAATCCATGGTGTCTAGAGGGATTGACTAGGACACAGAAAAGAAGGTTGCAACGCGAAAGACGAGAAGAGTTAAGCAAAGGTGAGAATTCTGGCCAATCTGGAGATCAGCAGCAGCCGGATCCCAAGGGAAAAGGGCCATCGGTAGATGTTAACATGGTATTTATGTTGCCGATGGAGTTCCTTGCGCCATCCAGTGATGATGAGGAACTGGATTTTTCCGACCAGATAGCTCAGTTGGCTCTGGATCCGATGACGGCTATCTTTGAAAAGTCTGCCGACAATGAAAGGGTTAATGGATATAAAGATTAGGCTAAGGGTCCGATTTGGGAAAAGGATTTCCTCAAAGTTGCCGGTTATAAAATTCCACCGATCCAAGGAGTCGGTTCTGATGAGGAGTTTTAATGGATAGGTTTGCCGATGATGGAAAATTAGGCCAAGGGTTTACATCGGCCGATGATTTAGTAGAGATAGATATAGGTAATGGAGATAAGCCTAGACCTACTTTTATTAGCGCTAAGTTAAATTCTGAGTGTAAGCAACAGTTGACCGATTTGTTGAAGGAATATAAAGATTGCTTTGTTTGGGATTATACTGAGATGCCTGGTCTAGACCGATCAATTGTTGAACATCGGTTACCCATCAAATTTGGATTTCGGCCACATCAGCAGCCAGCTCGCCGATGTAATCCTAATATTCTTCCTGATATTAAAGCCGAAATAACGAAACTTATCGAAGCTAAATTTATTCGGCAGTGTTGGTATGCGAATGGATTTCCAATGTTGTTCCAGTTTACAAGAAAAATGGGAAGCTTCGAGTTTGCATTGATTTCAGGAATCTTAATAAAGCTACACCGATGGATGGTTACCCGATGCCGGTTGCCGATTTACTAGTTGATGCTGCGGCTTGGCATCGGATCATAAGCTTTATGGATGGCAGTGCAGGATATAATCAAATATTCATGGTTGAAGAAGATATTCCAAAGACTGCATTTAGATGTCCTAGTCATGTTGGGTTGTTTGAATGGATAGTCATGACTTTTGGTTTGAAAAATGCTAGTGCTACCTATCAAAGGGCTATGAATTTTATCTTTCATGAGTTCATCGGCAAGCTGGTAGAAATTTATATTGATGATGTGGTGGTTCAGTCTGGAGATTTCACAAAGTATCTTGCCGATCTGCGAAAGGTGTTAGAATGTACAAGGAAACATGGTTTAAAGATGAACCCTAACAAGTGTGCGTTTGGCGTATCGGCAGGGCAATTTCTTGGTTTCATGGTGCATCAAAGGGGAATTGAAATTAGTAGGAGATCTATTGATGCTATCAACAAAATAGTTGCTCCTACCAACAAAACTGAGCTCCAATCTCTGATCGGCAAAGTAAATTTTATCAGGCGATTTATTTCCAACTTATTTGGAAAAATTCGTGCTTTTCAGTCCTTTACTTAAATTAAAAACCGATCAAGAATTTATATGGGGAGAAGAGCAATAGTTGGCTCTGGATGAAATCAAGAATTATTTGACAAATCCTCCAGTCTTAATTCCACCTTAGCAAGGAAAGCCCTTCAGATTATATTTGTCTACCGATGGGATGGTCATCGGTTCAGCTTTGATTCAGAAATTTGAAGGGAAGGAGTGTGTGATTTACTATTTAAGTAGAAGATTGATTGATGCTGAGACCAGGCATTAGGCCATTGAAAAATTATGTTTATGCCTATATTTTTCTTGCACTAAATTGAGGCACTATTTGCTATCGGCCGAGTGCACTGTTATATGCAAAGATGATGTGGTCCGATATATGCTATCTATGCCGATTATGAGTGGCAGGATCGGTAAGTGGATTTTGGCACTGTCGGAATTCGATCTGCGTTACGAATTGGCTAAAGCGGTTAAAGGACAGATTATGGCTGATTTTGTGACTCAACATCGCGGTGCAGTGGAGACTTTAGAAATTGTGCCTTGGACGCTCTTCTTTGATGGATCCACGTGTGACCGGGGGCCAGGAATCGGCATAGTATTAATTTCACCTCAGGGAAGGAAGTATGAGTTCTCTTTACCGATTGTTGCCACGTCAACGAATAATCAAGCCGTGTATCAAGCATTGATTAAATGGTTGGAGTTGTTAAAAGAAGTTCATGCTGATGCTGTTGAAATCTTCGGGGATTCTATGCTGGTTATAAATCAATTTGCTGGAAGTTATGAATGCCGAAGTGAAGTTCTGATAACATATTACGAAAAGAGTATGCAACTAGGGAATTCAAAGATTTACGATTAGAGAATGTTCCTCGATTGCATAATGAGGAGGCTAATTGGTTGGCTCAACATGCCTTGGGATATCAGCCCATATTGAATACAGTATCGGCAATTAGTGCCGATGGTTGGAGAAAAGAAATTATTGATTATTTAAGGGATCCATCCAAGAAGGTTGAGAGGCGTGTCCGGTTTCAAGCTACCAAGTATGTACTTCTCGAAGATGAGCTTTATTACCGAATAATAGATGGGATTCTTCTCAGATACTTAGGCGATGATGAAGCTAAAAGTTTGATGGGTGAAATCCATGAAGGGGTGTGTTGAGCATATCAGTCGGCTTTTAAGATGAAATGGATGATTAGGAGGAACGGGTATTATTGGCCAACCATACTTGAAGATTGTTTTAAATATTTCAAGGGATGTCAAGGATGTTAGAAATTTGGTAATATTCAAAGGGCACCCACATCGGCCATGAAACCCATTATTAAACCTTGGCCGTTTCGGGGATGGGCTATTGATCTAATCGGCCAGATTTACCCACCATCAAGCAAAGGGCATAAGTTCATCTTGGTTGCCACTGATTATTTCACCAAGTGGGTTGAAGCTATTCCTTTGAAGAAAGTCACATCGGCCAATATGATTGATTTTGTGAAAGAGCATATTATTTACCGATTTGGTATTCCTCAAACGATTACTACCGATCAGGGTACTATGTTTACATCGGGAGAGTTTGATGAATTTGCAATCGGTATGGGAATTAAAGTGTTGAATTCTTCTCCTTATTATGCTCAAGCCAATGGGCAGGCCGAAGCATCTAATAAAGGAATTATTAAGCTCATCAAATGGAAGGTTGAAGAAAATCCTAGGAGGTGGCATACGTTGTTGAATGAAGCTTTATGGTCATATCGGATGGCTTGTCATGGGTCGACCAAAGTTTTGCCTTATCAACTAGTGTATGGACACGATGCAGTGCTGCCATGGGAAATTAAGACAGGATCTAGGCGACTATCTTTTCAAGATCAGCTAGTTGCCGATGATTATGCCACTTTGAGGAAAGACGAGTTAGATGATTTAGCAGGGCATCGGCTGAAAGCTTTGATAAGTATAGAAGAAAATAAAAAGAGAGTTGCCAGGTGGTATGATAAAAAGGTAAAGGCTAAGGAGTTTGCCGATGGAGATTTGGTGTGGAAATTGATATTACCGATTGGGACTAAAAGTTCAAAGTTTGGCAAGTGCTCTCCCAATTGGGAAGGTCCTTATCGGATAAATCGATCTGCTCCTGGTAATGCCTATATTTTGGAAACTCTCAAAGGAGTTGAATTTCCCAGAGCATTGAATGGAAAATATTTAAAGAAGTATTACCCAAGCATATGGGTCGATTCGTAAAAAGTTATGCGCCGATAACACTCCTATCGGCCGGATTAAAAGTATCCGGGACTGAATGCGATGTTTTTAAAAGATGCCGATAATAGTCCTATCGGCTAGACCAAAATATTCAGGGGTTTTTAGAGAGGGAGCAAAGTACGCCGCCGATGAAGAGTTCATACATTCAGCAAGGCTTGGATGGCTGATATAGCACGCAGACGAATTTGATCAGCTTCTTTTATCTCTCTGGTGTCTTCATCGACAGAGCCTTCCACCGGTTTCAGCTTCTTCTTCATCTGCAGTACCTTGTGAGCTTGGATGTTTTGCTCCTGTTCGAGAGGCTTAATCGCTTCAGGCAGGTGGCTTTCTTCCTGTTGAGCTTGGGATAGAGCTTCTTCTACTTGTTTAAGTTCTGCCAACAGGGCTTCTCTTTTCGCCGATGGGTCAGAGATTGTAACACTCCTAGTGTTAGCTTGCATATTAACCATGAGCATTGCATCAACATAAGCATCATCATGATCACTCATGAGCATCATACCATGATCACATGCCATTTGCTACCTACACTATGTGATTGAATTGCTATATGACTTGCTATGGTTGATTGTAATGGTTGACCAATGCATACAAGTGTACATTGTCCTCCAATATACTTTGATCATGTTTAGAATAACATTTTGAACAAAGTTTGTGTTGGGGGTTTTCTCTAAAAATACCCCTAAGTCATGGTTAACCCTAGTTTGACCTAGTTGACCCCCTAGACCTCTTTTCAAAGATGTTTTATGAAACTAATGTTAGATATCTTGCATGTCTATGACATCTAAATCAAAGTTGTAGTAAATTTCATAAGCTACAAAAGTTATGTTGAAGACTTTTCATGAAAAAGCTTGGAACACATTCAAAGTGTTGATATTTGGTAACGCAATAAGGAAATGATCCGCAAGCGCACGGATATCGGTGAGCATTTCACCCGGGAGGTTTTCCAGAATTATCGTATTTATATTTTTACCACTGGGAGAAAGGGTGCATCTGACTAACCAAATCTATTGCTACTATCCCTTTAGGCACAAAGAATGTCTTTCGATGTGAGTGATAAATAGAGAAGACTGCAACCGTAGTCTCCTTCTAACCTTGGTAAGGATGATCTACTGTTCTAATGGGGAGGCTAACGGAATCTAGACACCACAAAGGATGTTCGACCCGCACCTATAAACCCTATCCTTCCTGCTAACGAGATGTGATCTACAAAGGTAGCTCGGAATTGTCACGTTCCTCACTACTACCACGGTCCAGCTAGTCAGGGAATATCTATGAGTACCCCAGCCTAAACACCACGTTTATGCCAGCAATGATTACTCTAAACTCTACGCGAAGAGATTAAAGTAAACTCATAAACCATAAGAACAATAAAACAAGAACTTACTAGAATTTAGAAGTCGAATTACTGAAGAATCCTAGGAGCAAGCTTCGGGTTAGGAGAACTTGATCCCGCAGGTACAAGCTTGGAGTAGACACCGACAGGCCGGGCTTCCTCCACTCTACACCTCCACTCTATCTCTCTCAATCTAGTAGAAACTAGAAGATCTATTTCTACCTTACATTGATTGCTAAGCCTAAAAAGAAATATTAATTAGAGAAGAGGTTTTCCTTCGAGGGCACCCCTCAGTCTCTATGATAATTTCTTCATGTCTCCTCCAGGGGCCAGGGGGGCCTCGCTTATATAGTCCTCCCCTTCTATGTGTTTTTGGGTCAATAGCCGAGGTGGTACTATGTTTTTCTTGGTCCAATAGGTCGGTGGGATATCCCGAGCGAAGGAGTCCTGAATTGGTTCCAGCAGGGGGGCGGGCGCCCAGGCTACCAGGGCGGGCGCCCTGGGCCTGGCCCAGTTTTGCCTCCGCTTCGGTCTCGTGGCTTCTGGAGTCTTCTAGATGATGTAAAATTACGCGGTGCATTGATATCTCTATGTAATCCCGACATGTGGGCCTTTCTTCCTTATTTCCTGATAACCCCCTGCAGAAATAGATAAACAACAAAACTCGTGGAATTCTGTCAGATCAAACCCTTATCCTAGGTGCTGGTTGCATATTGGTCCTTTCTCATGTTTATTTGATAATTAAAATTGATACTTAAGAACCGTCAACAAATACCCCCATACTTAGGCTTTTACTCGTCCTCGAGAAAAGGATGGTTAAGAACAATATCTGGGGTAAACATTTAAAATATTCTCTTTATAATCTGCAGGGTGTTAAAATTCCACTGTGTACTGTAGTCAGGGAAGTATATGGTTAAGAGTAAAGATTCTTTCTTTTCAATCCTGTCACTTGGAGTTTTTGTATATTTTTGAAAGAAAGTTAGCATACCTTTTTGATCCTCATAGGTTCTCTCAGATCACTCATTATCTTTTATATATATCTCACTGAGGCTGTTTTATTTTGCAAAAATTCTCAAGCATACTTACTTTGCATTTATTGACTGATCAAAACGGTATCCGAGGAGGGAAATGTCATACTCTTAGATCAAAGACTTTGAAAATTAAAATCTTTGTCAACTCTTACTGGCATATTGCTTATTAGAGGGACCATGGGCTATCATTTTTTTTCTCTTTTCTCTTTTTTTTTAAGTGGGTACCGAGGTACCCCTAATTCTACTGTCGGACACTTGTCCATTTTTTTTCTGCGAGGTTATCGAGCACTTGCTCCTTTTTATTTCCTCGAAATATTTCTATTTTTTCATAGCCCATGCCTCTAATGCAATAATACTTCGGAAGAGTGAATCTTACTGAAATAATGTCTTGATCTTAGGAGCATGATAAATCTCTCAACAAGGGTCTAACTCATTTTGAACAAACTCAATACAGAGCAGATAGCTTTTATAATCATAATTAATATTTTCAGTTTTATCAGGCATATAAAACACTGAGGATGGTAGCTAGAAATTTGAATATTTTGAAATAAATTCTCCAAGTAACAATGATATCAAGAATAAGAAACTCATACTCTACCATCACATATTCCAATTGACTTAAGTAACACAGGGTTTTAAAATGAGTTTATAATAATCGCAAGTCTTCAGGAAATATTGAGATTAATCATGATTAGAAATATTTTAATCTTTTTATTTTATCATATCGGGAACAATATTCTGCATAATCTAAAATATATATATGTGTAAAGTAAAGTGTGCAGAGTGTGTACCTGAATCGTGGAGTGGTGTAGTCGGAGTGTGTTTAGCATGTCGAGGGATCTCCCCCATACTTGTTTTCTGCTTTCTTGCACAAAAATGAAGTAGAGACACACAAGACATAATAATAATACTCTTTATTGATCTTGAGGCATTTATCACACAAGGAAGAACAAAATTATTTTTGGCTATTCTCTCCCGGATTAGGAGTAGAATATTTTTGGGTGATTCTGGAGATGGAAATGTATGGATATATGTGGATGGTACTTCCAGAGTAGAAGTAGCATGTGAGTGAACGTGCAAGTGAATCTTGATTTAACCACATGACAAGCTCCTAAGGGACTATAAAGCCTGACCACACTCAATGCTCATAAGCAGTAAAAAGTAATTGTGTGGCTCGAAGTCTAGCAAGCATGTATATATGGCTGTGGTAGGAATTTAAACTCTCATCATACAGGAACTCATCATGCAACATTTTAAAGATTTCCAAAGATAAAATTCTCTAGAATTCTAGCATCTCTAGAAACAGATAAACAGTAGCTCAACCTTCCCATATCGTATCCGTTAACTTAGATAAGTTTTCATCCCACAAGTTTAGGTCTAGAGCAAGCTTTACATTATAACAGTTATGTTTAAACTTGAGAGGGAACTTCAAAATTGCAAATTAGGCAGAGCAACTATTCATCATATCCATGCTAGAGTTTTATTATTAAGATTCAAATTAGCATAGCCACTTTATTTATTTATTAAACATACTAAGCAAAAGATATATATAAGCACAAAATCTTTATTTGGTTTTTCATAGTTATGTATATTTATATTCTAAAATAATATAAGTATAAAGATAGATAGAAATACTTATCGGGATAAATGGGGGTGCTCTCCCCCAAGCTGAATTTTGACGTAATTTCTCTTGATGTAGCTAGCAGGTGGCAGAGGTGTGTTCCCGGCGAGGGCTATCAGCAT